>NW_024412427.1:14132868-14164078 GCF_014898765.1 Herpailurus yagouaroundi | reverse complement strand
TTTTTTTTTTTTAATGTTTGTTTATGTTTGACAGAGAGAGCCCCAGCAGGGGAGATGCAGAGGGAGGGACAGAAGAAGCAAGCTATGCACCCACAGCAGAGAGCTCAATGGGGGACTCAAACTCATGAATGGTGAGATCATGACATGAGCCCAAGTCACGCACTTAAACCACTGAGCCACCCAGGCGCCACTAAATACTCCACTCTTAAAGGGGTGGAACAAAAATCCCACCCTTACGGTGTGGCCTGAGCATAGTCACTTCATTCCAAAGAGGACAGTATGAAAAAGGGTAAAAGTAACTTTCCAGTGGAGAAATCTGACAAATTCCTCTTCATCCAGGTGTTGGAGGTCAACACCAAACAGTGATAAGTCATGTTGATGTCTGAGAAACTGCCACAGCCCAGAGGAACCTAAGGGGTCGTGAGATAAATGCTAAGTGGCATCCTGGATGGGATCCTGGCATAGAAAAAAGACATCAGGTAAAAACTAAGGAAATTTGAATGAACTATGAACTTTAGCTACTAACAGTGTATCATTATTTAACAAATGTATCATGTTAATATAATATGTTAATAATAGAGGAGAGAGGGTGGGTGGGGGATAAAGAATTTTGTATTATCTTCACAATTTTTCTATAAATGTAAAAGTGTTCTAAAACATAAGGTTTGGGGCGCCTGGGTGGCTCAGTCGGTTAAGCGGCCAACTTCAGCTCAGGTCACGATCTCACACTCCGTGAGTTCGAGCCCAGCGTCGGGCTCTGTGCTGACCGCTCAGAACCTGGAGCCTGTTTCCGATTCTGTGTCTCCCTCTCTCTCTGCCCCTCCCCCGTTCATGCTCTGTCTCTCTCTGTCTCAAAAAATAAATAAACGTAAAAAAAAAAAATTAAAACAAACAAACAAACATAAGGTTTATTTTTTAAAACACGGCACAAGGCTTCGTTTATTTACACTTTGGAGTGTCAAAGCCATTACACTGCCTACCTTGAAAATGGAATTTCCTCAATGGATTAAAATAAATATTCATTTATCCTACAGTTTTAATATGTTCTGCATCCAGGAGTTAAATTGATCAATAAAAGTTGGCTACCAATTACTTAGGTCAATGTCTTATGAACTCAGCGTCAAAAACGCAGCATCGTTAATTTGTATGTAGTTGTAATACAAACAAGGAAAGACGACTGGTTCCTTGATCATTTTAACTTCGATGAAAATACCTGTAATGAAAGAAATCCACATAGAGCAGATATCAACCCTAATGCTTGCATTTTGCTTGCCTAAAATTGTTTAGTACAGAACGACTTATATTGTTGTGTAATTGGAACAATTTTGTTCTCCTTAAATAAAATACCAGCCAAAGATCATTCAGGCTGCAACTGACAAAAGGCGTTACTACTAGTTTTTTCTAATTTAGAGAATTCCCTTTTTTTTTTTTTTTTTTTTTTAAATCGAGAGTCTTGTTGCTACATTGAAGCTAAAAGGAGAGCGGGGTCGAAGCCCATTGGTGGTGTCCCTGGGCCGAGGGCAGGACTCTAAGCCAAGGGGCCTGCCCATTGGTGGGCTGCCCGGCAGCTGTGGGGCAGGGGCGCCTGGGATGGAGCTCGGAACCCATTGGCTGCGTCGCTGGAGGATGGTGTAATGGACCGCCAAGGCCTGTGCAGCCGGTTTCTACAGCAACGGAGGCTTGAAAGAGCCACTCAGATTTCGGCGTTCACCCCCAACTCCCCCTTCCGGAGGGGGCAGGGCGGCCTGGATTTGAGGGCCGGAGAGGAAGGCGTGGGGGATGGGAGTTAAGGGGACAGAGCCTTCCTCCGACCAAAGCTACCTTGCAAAGCAACATTTGAACTGGGTTCGAGGAACCTGGCCTGCGTGTTCACTTGGGGGGGGGGGGGGGGGGGCATCCGCCAAACAGCCATAAAGAAGAAAGCGGAAAATGATATATAATACCGTCCCTCCCTGATTTTTCCATTGGTGATATCTTGCATGTGAACGAGCACAAAGCCCGGCACTGAGTAGGGCCTCAATACTTAATGGGAGGGAGAAAGAAAAGGAAGGGAGGAAGGAAGAGAAAGGGGAGACGGAGGGAGGAGGATCCATGATGTGGGCAACGTGGCGTGAGACAAAGTGCCCGCCCTACTGGGCTGAAATTCCACAGTCAGACCCCGAGAACTGAGGGGGAATGATGGCCTTAGGAACGGGGGCTTGAAGGAGAGTGGGGTCGCCGCCGGGGCGCTGGCGGAGGGAGGGGGGCGGCTTACAGGCTCCTGGCTCTGGATATTTGGAAGACTTGACTCTGCAGTAAGACGCCCTGGGTTCACATTCCCGCGAGCTCTGTCACTTGCCGGCTGCCAGTGCTTCAAACTCTCCGGATCCCGGTGTCTTTGTGTTTGGGGAGTAATAATACTTCATTGAGTTGGTGTCAGAACTGAGTTAAGATAATGCATGTCAAGTTCTTAAAACAATGCCTGAAACATAATAAATGTGCAATCCCCAGTAGCTGTTTTCCCAATTGAAGAGGGGTGGGATCTAAGTGGAGAGAACAGGGCGGTTGTCATTGTTGGGTAAGGAGGGAGGCGGGAGGAGCAGTGTGGAAATCCTACAAAAGAGACCAGTTTGGATGTCATATAGAAAAATCACCGGAGGGGCGCCTGGGTGGCGCAGTCGGTTAAGCGTCCGACTTCAGCCAGGTCACGATCTCGCGGTCCGTGAGTTCGAGCCCCGCGTCGGGCTCTGGGCTGATGGCTCAGAGCCTGGAGCCTGTTTCCGATTCTCTGTCTCCCTCTCTCTGCCCCTCCCCCATTCATGCTCTGTCTCTCTCTGTCCCAAAAATAAATAAACGTTGAAAAAAAAATTAAAAAAAAAATCGCCGGAGATGATAGCCAGCGGGCAAAAAAGGAAGAAAAATGAAAACAAACAACAACAACAACAAAACAAGGTTGGTAGCTACTGTTTGCGGAGGGTCTGGCACTCTGCCAGATCCTTTGCATGAATTGTTTCATTTCATTTTCCCACCAGCCCTGATGAGACAGTTATCATTAAACCCATTTTTCTGGTAGGGAAACAGGCCCAGAGAGGTTATGTGGCTTGTCTGAGCTAAGAAATGACAAAACCAAACAGGGGCAATTGTGAGGCCCGGGACAAGAGTGCAATTGGAGGTCTATCTGTCTCTAGTTAGAAGCTATACATCAGTATAATGTGCTGAATGAAATATGTTTAATTCTCCTTCTTGATGAATATACTTCCAGAAAAACCTGGAAGGCCAGGTTCGAATTAGAATTACAGGACTGAAGGCACCTGGGTGGCTCAGTCGGCTAAGCATCAGACTCTCGGTTTCTGCTAAGGTCATGATCTCAGGGTTTTGTGAGTTCGAGCCCCAAGTTGGGCTCTGACCTGATGGTGCGGAGCTTGCTTGAGATTCTCTTTCTCTCTCTCTCTCTCTCTCTTTCTCTCTCTCTCTCTCTCTCTCCTCTCTCCCTCTATCCCTCCCTCTCTCTCTCCCTCTCTCTCTGCCCCTCCCCTGCTCATGCTGTCTCTGTCTCTCTCAAATATATAAACTTAAAAAAAAAAAACACAACAGGGGTGCCTAGGTGGCTCAGTCCGTTAAGCATCTGACTTTGGCTCAGGTCATGATCTCATGGCTCATGGGTTCAAGCCCCACGTAAGGCTGTGCGCTGACAGCTCAGAGCCTAGAGCCCGCTTTGGATTCTGTGTCTCCCTCTCCCTCTCTGCCCCTCCCCCACTCACAGTCTGTCTCTCTCTCCTCCAAAAATAAACATTAAAAAATGTTTTTTAACCTTAAAAAAAAACAAAAGGAATTCCAGGACCTTTGGAATTCTGTGCCAGAATGTGTTGGCCCAAGGAGCAACTGGATCCTGCCCTTGTCCAGCTACCTCCCCTCCCACGCATCCCACCAGGGAGGGACCCAGCATGCATGAGTGGACAACCCAGCCCCCACGTCCGAGCTGCCTCTTACAAACAGCTACTTTAAGAACTAAGCCTCCGGTCTATAAGGTGTGCATTAGGCAGTGTAGTTTGCCCTCAGCTGAGCAGGACCCAGGGATGAGACCCCCACGGGTGAGACCTGTGAAGGCTCTGTAAATGAGCTCAGGGATATTTTGGAAGGGAATTCTGGGGTCTTGGGAAATGTTCTAGAAAGGGAGGGCACAGACTCTGGTGGGCAGGTCCTCTTGTGCCTAGGAATCCTCACCCCCACCTCCTGGGGAGGAGCAATCAGGCCTCAGGGCAATGGCTATTCTTGCCGGTGGTAAGGGAGTGTTGAAGCCGGGCACTTGGAATCCTGGAACTAACTGCGTGCTCTCCCGGGTCCTCACTGTGCCAGGGGACTGGCAGGCGGTGTCAGTGATATGCCCTCAGAGAAATAGGGGAGGAGGGGCCAGACCTCTCAGGCTGAAGGAAACCCTTATCCAAGGTGAAGACTGAAGGAGTTAATTAGCTTTTTAAAGATGAAAGAATAAGCCCTGGGGTCCCTGGGTAGCTCAGTCGTGTGGCGACCAGCTCTTGATTTCGACTCTGGTCGTGATCTCAGGATTTGATTTGTGAGTTCGAGTCCCGCCTCAGGCTCTATGCTGATAGTACAGAGCCTGCTTGGAATTCTCTCTCTCTCTCTCTCTCTCTCTCTCTACCTCTCCCCCTCTCCCGTTTGCTCGCTCCCTCTCTCTCAAAAATAAATAAATAAACATTAAGAAATAGATAAGTGGGGGCGCCTGGGTGGCGCAGTCGGTTAAGCGTCCGACTTCAGCCAGGTCACGATCTCGCGGTCCGTGAGTTCGAGCCCCGCGTCGGGCTCTGGGCTGATGGCTCAGAGCCTGGAGCCTGTTTCCGAGATTCTGTGTCTCCCTCTCTCTCTGCCCCTCCCCCGTTCATGCTCTGTCTCTCTCTGTCCCAAATATAAATAAACGTTGAAAAAAAATAAAAAATAAATAAATAAATAATAAAAAAAAGAAATAGATAAGTGTACTCTTAATCCCCTTCACTTATTTCACCCATTCCCCCACCACCTCCGTAATTCTAAAAAAAAAAAAAAAGAAAGAAAGAAAAGAAAAGAAAAAGATGAAAGAATAATCCCTTTTTCAGGAGACAGTCCGTGCAGGTGTGCTAAGGGATACTTCGAGTACCATTAAAGGACAAGTAGACACAATGTCTTGATCTGTAACCTTAGCCAAGTAATTTCTAGATCATTCATGCAATAAATATTTATTGAGCTTTTTCTGTGTGCCAGACCCAGTGTTAAATGCTGGGCTACAACCAAGAGCAAAAAAGTCATGATTCCTGCCCTCTGGGAGCTCAAAATTGAGAGATAGAGGCAGATAGTAATCAAACCATGGCATAAATAAACATATCATTGTACTTGCGGGAGCTGCTGGGAGGAGGGAGTGTTAGAGGGTCTGGTCTAGAAGGTTAGGGAAGGCTGCGGTTAGAAAGTGGCATTAGAGCTGAACACTAGGAAAGGTAAGGGTTAACCATGGGTCGAGTCTGGGAGGGTGAATTCCTGGAATGACTAGCAGGAGCCTAGCCGGGGTGGGGGGTGGGGGGTGAGGCCCAGAAGAGGCAGGACTCTAGCAGGGCCTGGTGGGCCCCCGGGGAGAGGACACAAAGTCTTTGAAGGTCTTTAAACTGGGGAGTAATGTGATCAGATTTCATTCTGGGGACTGTTGTCCAGGATTGAAGGAGAGGGTGCTAGGAAGCAGAGAGACTAGTGAGTTGGCTGCTTGAGAGTCTTAAACTTTCCCATCAAAATTTCTTATTTTTAAAGATAAAGGAGGTGAACTTCAGGCTCTGTAAAATCTACAGGAATTTCGTTGAAGTCTTGTGTTGTATTTTGCATTTATTTTTGTTGTTGTTGTTGTTTTTGCCGCAGACAACACGTGAAATCATTAAAACAAAACAAAACAGGGGCGCCTGGGTGGCGCAGTCGGTTAAGCGTCCGACTTCAGCCAGGTCACGATCTCGCGGTCCGTGAGTTCGAGCCCCGCGTCAGGCTCTGGGCTGATGGCTCAGAGCCTGGAGCCTGTTTCCGATTCTGTGTCTCCCTCTCTCTCTGCCCCTCCCCCATTCATGCTCTGTCTCTCTCTGTCCCAAAAATAAATAAACGTTGAAAAAAAAATTAAAAAACAAAAACAAAACAAAACAAAACAAAGCCTCCAGGGACATACTGCATAAAATTAGTTTTCCTTTCACCTCACACTCCAAATATCCCGTTCTTCTCAGAAAGCACAACAGTTACCAATTTCACTAATATCCTTCCAGAGTTGTTCTACACATAAATAAGCATTTGATAGGTCTATCAGATCATTACCATCGTGCACTTAAATCTTACAGTTTGATGGTCAGCTATAACTCAATAAAGCTGACAAAAATCAGAAATTTGAAATAGTAGCATACTGTATCTTGCTTTGTTCACTTTAAAATATGTCTCAGAGAGCATTCTGTATTAATGCACAAAGAACTATTCTGTTAAACAGCTGCATAGTGGTCCACTATTTAAATGTGCCATAGTGTATCTGACTAGTTCCCTATTGATAGGCAATCAGTTTCGTTCCAGTCCTTAGTACCCCAAGTAATTCTTCAGTGAACATGCTGGTACACGGGTATTGTTTACACATGTCCAAGTTTAGCTATAGATTCATTTCCTATAAATGCATGCTGTGTTACAGATTATGTAAATTAAAATTTTTTTCCCCAATGTTTGTTTATTTTTGAGAGAGAGAGAGACAGAGCATGAGCAGGGGAGGGGCAGAGAGAGAGGGAGATGCAGAATCCGAAGCAGGCTCTGA
This sequence comes from Herpailurus yagouaroundi, assembly GCF_014898765.1. Taxonomy (NCBI): domain Eukaryota; kingdom Metazoa; phylum Chordata; class Mammalia; order Carnivora; family Felidae; genus Herpailurus; species Herpailurus yagouaroundi. The sequence goes on along the minus strand of NW_024412427.1, from coordinate 14,157,288 downwards.
GCTGTCAGCACAGAGTCCGACGCACAGACCGAGAGATCATGACCTGAGCCAAGGTCGGACGCTTAACTGACTGAGCCACCGCCCCGCCCCCAATCCTCCTCCATATTGTATCTGTGTTTACTTTCATGAAACATGTCCTCTCCCAAATATTCCTGGTCATGTTGATAAGCCAGTAAGGGGCACTGTATGGATACACTGGCATTGCACATGTCTGGTACACTCTCATGAAACTCCACCTTAAACTCGGGATGATCTGAGCCATGCTCACCCGTAGCTTCCTCTTGTATCCCCCCCACCCTCCACCATACTGAACTCCTGCTTACTCTTTGTTGGCCATACCTGGAGCTGACATGAACAGATATGATGGGCACCCTGGCTGTGAATGAGGTCCCAACAGAGCCCAGGAGCCTCTTGCCAAAGGAGGTAGATGGTAGGCTGAGTCCCTGGAGCAATAGGGAGCCCCAGAGGGCATGCCAGAGCACTGGATTGGCATTTAGGAAGATGATTTGTTCCTTGGTCTGCCTCCTCCCATCACTCTGCCTCTATAAGGCCCTTATCAATGACCTTGACATTACTCAGGCCAGTGGGCACTCTTCAGACCTGACTTTGCTTGACATTTCTCAAAGCCAATTTTACTTGATCTCTTGCGGCACTCAATTCGGGTGTTAACCCCTCTCACTGTAACTTTCCTCCTTAGGTTTTTATGTCTCTACACCCTGGTTTCTCTTCTCCTTTTCTGGCTGTCCTTCTTTAGCGTGTCACGATTTCCTTTCCCATCAGGTAAAACTCGCATGTCAGAGCTGCTTAAGGTATGCTCCAAGTTGCTGTAATCTTTCTTCCTTATGCTTTTTCTCATGACCCGTTAGGAGACTGTAAAATCAGTTTAACGGGTCATGTAAGCATTTATAAAAGAACGAAGAAAATGTCAGGGCACCCCATCCACAGGGTTAATATTATTTCCTTATATACATATAAACTGGTTTCTTTATAGGTAAGTACATATATGCATATGTCTTGTGGCCACGATATAAAATGCATATCTTATTATGGGATGTGGTTAAAGAGTTTGAAGACCATTGCTATAGGACTCCCATTTATTTCTCCAGCCCAGAACTCTCCTTAGAATTTAAGACCTTGTATATTGAGCCACCTGTTCCACACCTTCTCTCAGACATCCTCTATGTCCCACAGCTGGAAACCTGGGAGTCCTCTTTGGTACTTATACCTCCCCCAGCCCATGTCTAAGTCTCGCTGCTTTAAACTCCTAAATATGTTTACCCTGCCTACTTGCCTTTAAAAAAAATGTTTTTTTCATGTTTATTTATTTTTGAGAGAGAGAGAGGCAGAGCACGAGCTGGGGAGGGGCAGAGACAGAGAGGGAGACACAGAATCCAAAACAGGCTCCAGGCTCTGACCTGTCAGCACAGAGGCCAACGCGGGGCTCGAACTCACGGACCGCGAGATCATGACCTGAGCGGAAGTCGGCCGCTTAACCGACTGCGCCACCCAGGCGACCCATGAATGATCTTTTAAAAATACAACCATGAGGCGCCTGGGTGGCTCAGTCGGCTAAGCATCCAACTTAGGCTCAGGTCATGATCTCACAGTTTGTGGGTTCGAGCCCCGCACCGGGCTCTGTGCTGACAGCTGGGAGCCTGGAGCCTGCTTTGGATTCTGTGGCTCCCTCTCTCTCTGCCTTTCTCCCTCTCCCACTCTGTCTCTAAGATAAATAATAAACATTAAAAAAAATAAAAAAGATACAACCCTGATGTCACTTCCTTGCTCAAAGATCTTTCAGTGGCTCCTCATTATATTCTTACACTCAAATTCTAAACATGGCTGACCAGACCCCAGGGTCTGTCGCCTTATTTTGTACCATCATCTCCCTCCTACCTCTGCACTGGCCACACTGGCTGTTCTGGATAGGGTTAGATGTCAGACAATATCTGTTCCCACTGTTTGTTTTTGTTTTTTATTAAGTAAACTCTATCCCCCATGTGGGGCTTGAACTCATGACCCCAAGATCAAGAAGAGTCCTATGCCCTACCGACTGAGCCAGTTAAGTGCCCTCATTCCCACTGTTTATGTGCCTTACTGTGCTATGCATGCTGTAAAGCTAAAACTTTCTGACTCCCTTGCAGCTAGAGCTGCAGCAATTAGATATACTTGCATGAGGTTTGAAGGTGGAAGGAAGTAAGGCAGAAGTCAAATAGTTTTGGCTGTTTCTGCTCATAAGTAAGGTTGTGGAGACACCGGTGTCATGTCTCTGACTTCAAAACCTCATTTCACTGTCCTGGCAGTAGAATTGGCAGTAGTTTTCCGATCCCAGCAGCCTGTCCTTGGACGGTAGCTTCAGTAGTATGTCCTCAAACTCAACCCTTCCAGTGATGGCTCCTGGCTCTTTTCTGTGAGAGGAAGCAGCTCCTCTGGTAAGTCAGTTCAGTAGTGTTCTAGGAGTCATTCCGAATACCCACCCTAGGTCCCATTACCTTCTTCGATACCTAGAGTGGTTTGTTTCTCTCTTTCTTTTTTTAATATTTATTTTTGAGAGGCAGGGGAGGGGCAGAGAAAGAGGGAGAGAGAGGATCCGAAGCAGGCTCTGCCTTAACGGTGGGAGCAGGCGCAGTTCATGCAGGGCTTCAACTCACAAACCGTGAGATCATGACCTGAGCCAAAGTTGGAGGCTTAACAGACTGAGCCACCCAGGTGCCCCAAAGTGGTTTTCTAAGCCTGGACTGATACACTGGGCTTCATTTGGTTTTAGTCATGCCTCCTCTCACCATAGGGTTATTAAACTTGTTATCTCTGCTGCCTAGGCTGCCCTTGTCACTGGTTAACCCCCACGCCATCTCTCAACTCCTTATGTATTTTTTTGATCTCAATTAAACGTTTTTTGGGGACGTTATCCCTGACCCTGACCCCTAAGATCAGATCCATCTCTGTATGTTTCTTGCAGTGCTTTTTATCACACTTTGTAATTATGTCTTTGTGTGGTTCTAGAATTTGAGCCCCAGGGAACTTGACTATGTTGCTGTATTCCATTTCCTAGAAAGACTTGGTGCTTAATATATATGCTAAATAAGTGAATGGAATGGAGGCAGCCAGACTGGAGGGGGTCAGGACAAAATAAAGCCTCTTAAGGAACACTGACAAGCCCTGGGTCACCTCCTCTTGGCCTTTTCCCAACCACATCTTTCTGTGACTCTGTAGCCAGCCTGAACAGCCTGTGTACTCTGGCCTCCGGGCCTTTGCACAGGCTGTTCCTGTTGCTTGGATCTCTCTTCCCTCTCCACCTGACTTATTCATCTTGTGGGTGTCAGTCATGACATGATCATCTCTTCCAGGAGACCTGTACTTCAGACAATTTTATATGCTTTGTATATACTTTTTTCAGAGTATTAAAAAAATTATTTAACAAACTGCTCATCACTTACCTGTATCTCCTTCTGCAAGTAACCCTCTCATTCCCGGGTGTGTGCAAACTACCCTACAGAAGGGCTTGGCTCTAATGGCCCTCAGTATCTGTTGAAAGCCGAATGAAAGAAATGTCAGCTAATCGGCCAGCCTCAGCTTGGGGATCTCTGCACACTCTCTACGAGCCCACGAACAGTGAGGGATTGTAATTCGGAGGTAGCTAGATCAGGAGGAAGCTGGGGGAGGTTTGTTCCGCTCCAGCCCATGGCTGAGTCCCCAGACCGCCAGGCAGGAGGCCCTGGAGTGGATCCTGCGGGGGATGGGCAGGGAAATAGTTTCTTCCTCTGCTCCCTCCAGGAGAGTTGGAGGGGGAGGGAAGGCAGAGAGAGGGAAGATTCCTTCCAAGGAGGCTCCTTGGCACGGTGCCTGCTTGGAGGGAGGGCGGATATGATGAACGCAGGCTTTCTCTCCGCCTTCAGCCCTGTGAAGGAGGGAAACCCAAGGCAGAGAAGGGAGAGCTGATGGGGGAGGGACAGGACTGGAGGGAGGGATAGAGGAGGGAAGAGTCTGTTTGCTTTGGGAGACAGGAAGGAGGGGCTATGCTGGTTTGGCAAGGCGGGGCTCTCGAGAGCCACCCAGGCCTCAACCACACCTGATCAGCTCTGGAAATATCCTGAAATCACTGAGTTAGAGAATCAGTACACTGAGAATTTTAATTCTTGGGATTGGATCATTTCAACATCTCTGAGCTGAAAATCCTTCAGTCAGTTGTGTCTGGGGTCTTCAGGGCTGGCTTGGAGGAGTGAGTCAGCTCTCTGGGAAGTTTCCCAGACACTTTCTTACTCCCTAATACCTGGAAGAGATGGCGTTTTTAAAAAACCTATGAATACTTTGCATCCTATTTGTGGCACTTCCCGTTTGTAATCTGAGGGCAGAATCCCTCTCTCTCACTTTAATACCATTCAGAACTATAGTCTCAAGCCTGGCTGCCAATCAGAATTGTTGGGGGCCGGGGTGCTTGCTAAAAATGTTTTCATTCACACCAGTGATTTTGATTCCTTGGAGCAAAGTTAGGACTTAGAACTTGAGTTTTTGCCATGTGCCAAGTGAGTGTAACGCATACGTACGGTTTAGGAAACAACGCCAAAGGGTCTGGCACAACATAGTAGGTGCTACGTGTTGCCTACAGGGGTTGGAAATGTATTTGCAGGGTAAACAAATGATGGGTAAGAAGCATGGATTAAACTAGAGTCTGTGTACCCTAGCGTCTTCCACTCTGAAAGGAAATAGGGCAACAGTGTTAGCAATACAAAAGATAAATATTTATTCAGAACAAAACTTTTAACAATCGATTTTACATTCTAAGCCACAAGGAAATAGCAAAACATAAAGCGAAGGAAAAACAAAAACTAAAAGAAAAGCAGTGTACTGTCTTTTCTACTTTAGCTTGATAACACTTAGTTGACCCAATGCCCTCTTGCAAGTGGTCTGTTTTGCAAGTACATTTTAGAGTTAACAGCTCACTTACGATTACAGGTTAAAATCACCTTTCTCCTGTGAGTGAGGAAGCTATAGATGAGCTCCAGTCAGATGCTTCTCTGGGGTTTCTAGCTATTGAGGCTAAGGTGCAAATGTAAACCTCCGGCAGGTTTCCTTACTGAGGAGCACCCCCATTTCTAAGCAGTGGCAATGAGTGGCGGAGGGGGAGGTCCCAAAGGACTTGGCACTTCAATCCAGATACAGTACCCCAGGGAGCAGAAGCACACCCTGGATTATGTTCCTTTGTCCCTTCCTGATCTCCCAAGTATTCAGAAGCCCCTGCTAAATGTCTTTCTCCCCCAGATGATTTCTTAGCATTCCTCTGGGCTCACCATTCTGGAGAGATCAGACTTTCTGGGCCCTCAAGTGTTGAGGAAAATGTTGTGAAGTGTGAGAGGTAGTGGAATGAGCACCGGGCTTGGGGTCAGGGAACTCTACTCTAGGCTAGCTCTGGAACCAGACAGCTACGTGATTTTGACGCAGTCACTGACCCTCTCTGGGTCTGTTGCACCTGTTGGAAATCCAGGGGATTGGTCTAAACCAATTTTTAGGTCCTTTCCAGTAAGAAAATTCTAAATTCCATGATTCTGTGAAAAATGGCTTCTGAGCCACTGAACAGCTGTCCCAAAGTCCATGCATTTTAATGCCATAAGAGAGGCCCTTGGCCACCATTCAGAGCTTATTGACTCAGATTACGTACACTTCTAACAACACTGGTTTCACAAATTCTCAGACCACAGAGATTAGAAGCAGCAAATTAAAAGGGGGAGGGGAAGAGCTGCAAAAAGTAGACACCCTGACAGAAGCCACAGTCAACAATGTTCCGGATTCAACAAACACTGACGGAGTGCCTACCACGTGGTGGGCCCTGTACCTAGGGCCGGGGCATAAAGATGAGCAAGGCAGCCCAATGGGTGAAAATCCTGGGAGAGGACAAGGCGTGGGGAGTAAAAAGTACACAAAAAAACCCCACACAAAAACCACAAAACCCCCCCCAAAACAACCCAGGTACAAAAACGAAAAGCAAAATCTTAAAAAGAGGCGACACATCTGCACACGACAGTTCTCGGTAGTCACTGATGACAGAGTCACCAATTCAGAAAAGGCTGAAATGGAGTAAACTCGGTTTAAGAAGGCAGAGAGAGAGAGATGTCTCTTGTACGTTTAAAAAGATCTCCTTCAAAAACGATAAAAAATGGTTTAAAAAAAAGTTTTGGCACTTAAGAGGGGGTAAGCTGGCTCTGGATTCCCCTGGCAGGCAGGCGGGTATTCAGTGCCCAGCCACCCCGGTTAGCTGAGCTGCCACGGAATTGTGAACTGCTTTGGGACACTGGGCAAAGGCGTGTCCTCGCTTGCCGCAGAGGTTGCAAACGATGACCTTCCGGCAGTAAGGGCTCAGATGCCCCTCCTCCCCGCACCTGAAGCACCTGTCCTGCGTGCAGCTGCCGCTCATGTGGGTCCGGGAACCACATTTAAAGCACGTCTTGGGCTGCCCCTTGTACCAGCTGTAGCCCCTCTCGGCCCCCAGGAAGAAGGCCCCAGGCAGGTGCCTGACCCCGCCCTCCCCCTGGCGCAGCTCGATCTCACACTTGTACTCCCCGGTCCAGATCCCAAACCTGTCGGTCACTTTCACGGGCACGGCCAGGACATCGCAGTGGCGCTTGAGCCAGGTCACGATGTCCTCCACGTCCACCGTCTCGTTCCGGAAGAGGATGAAGAGCGTCTTCAAGCTGGACTTGCTCCGCCCCAGCACCACAAAGTTCTCCCAGCAGTCCTCCTGCTCGCGCTTCTCCTCGTAGACGCGTAGGAACAGGGCCAGCTTCTCCGCCGAGCGGAAGCTCACGTCGAACTCGCGACTGCCCGGGATCTGGATGACCGCGTAGATGTCGCTCGGGTCCATGCCGATGGAGCGCAGGATGAGCGCGCCCACCACGAAGTCCCGAGTCGGGCAGGCACCCTCGTCTCCCTGGAAACAGATGCGCACCAGGAAGCGGCCTTTGCCCGGGCCCGCCGCGGGGCCCGTCGCCACTGCCTGCTCGTCCTGAGCGGGCCGTTCGGCTGCGTCCTCGGCCGCGCCAGGCCTGGCCGGGCCCGCCATGGCCGCCGCCTCGGCCTTCTTTCTCCGGGCCGCCTCGGCCGCGCCTTTCTTCTTGCGCGGGTCCGCCGCCTCGCCGGCCGGGTCTCTCCGCCGGCCCTTCGGGTCCCCGCGGCCGGCCGGGGGGAAGTCGCCGAGGCCCGGCGCCGCCAGGCCCGCGGGGGCGCCTAGCCCGCCGCCCACGCCGCCCACGCCGCTGCCGCCTTCCTCCTCCCGCCGCGGCGGCCGCGACTCGCGGAACTCGCCCTTCTTCTCGGCCAGGTTCTTCACCACCTGGGCCCAGCCCATCTTCTCGCGGCCGCCCTCGGCCTCCTCGCCGCGGGCCGCGGGCCGCGCGGGGGGCAGGAGCTGCGGCCGCCCCCGCTTCCTCTCCTCCTCCGCGCCGCCGCCGGTGGCCATTTTACCTCCTTCCCAGCATCCTCCACTCGCTCCCGCAGCCAAAGGGCGCCCATCCGCGCGCCCGCCCGCCCGGGGCTGTGGGGGTTTGGTGTGTGTCTGTGTGTGTCTGTGTGTGTGTGTGTGTGTGTGTGTGTTTTTTGAAATTCGACGCTTCTCTCCCCCGCCCCGCCGAAGGTATCTACCCGCGGCGCGCAGCGGCCAGCGCCGGCCCCGAGCCCTCGGGTAACGGCCGAGCCGCGTCTCCGCCAGCGCGCGCTCCGGCCCCACCTCCTGGGCGCCCGGGCGGGATGCGCCGCTTGGAGCGCGTCCCTGTCCCTTGCGAAGGCTTGGCAGCCCCGGGCCACGCTCTCGAGGATTCGCTCTTTCGCAAGCGGTCCTCGATGATTTCATTCAGGCAGCATCGCGAACGGCCCACGGCCCCAAGACGAGCCTATTTTGTTTTCTTTTCTATACCTCTTCTGTTTAACCAGAAACAAACGAAACTTCGCTCTCCCTCCTTTCAGAGCCCACGACAGTGCATTGTTTTAACAACGTTGGGTTATGGACATTTTCAAACACAAAGTTGAAAGAATTTTACGGTGAACATCTTACCTTTACCTTTGGAGTATTTTAACATCATTAGAATTTTTACTGTGCCTTATCACAGTACACCTCTATTCATCAGTCCTTTTGATACATTCCTAAATGATGCTGCATTTTTTTTAAACTTTTTTTTTTTTAACGTTTATTTATTTTTGGGACAGATAGAGACAGAGCATGAACGGGGGAGGGGCAGAGAGAGAGGGAGACACAGAATCGGAAACAGGCTCCAGGCTCTGAGCCATCAGCCCAGAGCCCGACGCGGGGCTCGAACTCACGGACCGCGAGATCGTGACCTGGCTGAAGTCGGACGCTGAACCGACTGCGCCACCCAGGCGCCCCGATGCTGCATTTTTTAAAAAGACCCATTATACTCATGATGACAATTATAATATATTGAGCTCTTCAGTGTCCGGTACTGTACTAAGCTCATTAGCACACTTTAAGCTCTATCACATGGAATCTTCCAAAACCACGCTGTAATGACACCCCTATCACAGGAGGCAGGGGCCTGGAGACCGGGTTAAAACATTTAGCCGAGTGTCAGAGTAATAGGCGACCGCATGTGTAGGTGGCTTATATTTCGAAACTGCTTTGCTTCTGACATTGTGGATCAAGGACTATTTGCATCAGACTCTCCGGAAAATCTGGTTGACACGAAGATTCTCAGCTGAAGTTAGCACTGGACAGAATTTGTATTCCTCTATCTGTCTCAAATGGTGCTTTGGAAGCATTAATAAAATCTGGGTGTTTGAGGGGATGGGTTAACAATACGCTTTGTCAGCTTTGTTTTCTTTATGCAAATCTGTGTGCATCTCAGGGTGTTTCAGTGACCATTGTGACTTTAATGAAAGAAGAGGTGGATTGTGGAGTCAGGGAGACCCTAGTGTGAATCTGACTGATTTGAATCTCAGCCTTGTCACATGGGGCCAATGACCTCAGTTTTCATAGGCTTAGTTTGCTCATCCGTAACAAAGGGATATTAATGTCTACTCTCAGAAGGCTAATGTTGGGGTTCAAGGAGATTGTGTGTCAAAGAGCTTGGTCCACAGGGGGTTTCCAAGAAAGGCTATTCTTCATTCTGTTGGTGTTTATTCTTTCTGCTTGACGGCTCAAGTCTTTCCACTGGGAGGAGGTTTACAAAACCAAATAGAACCTATATAATTTTAAATAATCTCTTCCATTCCTCTTACCCTAACTGCTCACCCCAGGCAACTATCATACAGATATTTACAAGGATCAGGCAGGTAACTTAAATAAGGACAGTGTGCTGGGTGAACTGCAGAGCAGGTATTTCTATCTGAAGGGGCAGCCGTTAGTCAACTTCCAGCTCATTATTGCTAGGGCTCACTGTAGCCAGATATTCCAAATTCTAAAGAGAAAACCGAACTATTTTCTTTGTGGGAAACATTCTTCCTTCTCTTTCTACAAGGCTGTCTCTGCTATATTTGGATCCTCTCTACAAAATTTAGAACCAGCTCACTAAATTCCAAGAAACCACTTTTTGGGATTTCAATCGGAATTGCATTGCGTTTGTACAGAACTGCCATTTGATAATACTAAATCACCTCATCTATGACCTCACTGGATTTCTCATTTAAGTCTTATTTTGATAAACTTCAATAACATTTTATAGTTTTCTTCATACACGTCTTGCATAATTAAAAAATTCATTTTGGGACACCTGGGTGGCTCTGACAGTTAAGTATCCGACTCTTGATCTCGGCTCAGGTCCTGATCTCACAGTTTGTGAGTTTGAGCACTGCACTGGGCTCTGTGCTGGCAACATGGAGCCTGCTTGGGATTCTGTCTCCCTCTCTCTCTGCCTCTACCCCACTCATTCTTGTTCTCTCTAGAAATAAATAAACTTAAAAATCAATTTAAAAAGGGAATACAAATTGAATTTTGTGTATTAACAACAACGCTGACACCTTTTAAAATTTCCAATGGTTTTTAAAATCACTTAAAAAAATTTTTTTTTAAGTTTATTTATTTTGAGAGAGACAGAAACAGTGTGAGTGGGGTGGGCAGAGGGAGAGGGAGGGAGAGAATCCCAGGCAGGCTCCAGTGCAGAGCCCGATGGGGGGCTCAAACTCACAAACTGTTGGATCATGACCTGAATTGAAACCAAGAGTCACACAAGACGCTTAACCGACTGAGCCACCCAGGTGCCCCTCACCTTGCTTTTCTATGTTGATACGTTCAGCCATATTGTCTGAATAACAAAGGTTTTGGTCTTTCTGTTCAGATCTAACAGTTCTTCTTGGGGGCGCCTGGGTGGCTCAGTCGGTTGAGCTTTCGGCTCAGGTCATGATTTCGCGGTCCGTGAGTTCGAGACCCGCGTCAGCCTCTGGGCTGATGTCTCAGAGCCGGGAGCCAGCTTCCGATTCTGTGTCTCCCTCTCTCTCTGCCCCTCCCCTGTTCATGCTCTGTCTCTCTCTGTCTCAAAAATAAATAAATGTTAAAAAAAAAATTTTTTTTAAAACAGTTCTTCTTGGCTTACTGCACTATCCAGGACCTCTCATCCAACCAAACATATATTAAGCATATTTGTTTTATTTCTGACTACAAAGAAATGTTTGTATTTTGAAAAGCTTTGACCTGTGGATTGGGTTCTGGCTCCATCTGAAATTTTACTAGCCACATCTTATATTGGAAGATTTTGTCGGTATGTGTATGGCCATTCCTTCCATCGATTCCCTTTTTCTCAGGTCAAATTTTGCAGATCCAAGATTTCTGTAGTCTCTTTTGGTCATTTTTAGCTTTATTTCTTGTTGATTATCACTGTCAGCAATCTTCCCTAAGAGTTGGGTAAAAGACTGAAAATTTACATTTCTCAGTGAATTTCTTTAGAAATTGTCAGCCATTCTCCTTAGCAGTCAGATTGGCCTACTGCAGAGATCATTGAACCAGGAGCTACAGGGGCCAGGCAGGTACTCTGAAAAACTCCGTCCAGATGGGCACTGAGGCCATCTACAGAGGGGAGACTTTACTCATTTCTGGCAAATTATTGCCATGGAAGGATATCAGAATTGGTCAGTTTGGCGCCTCAGTCTGGGTTCTTATTGACAGACTTCTGGCATTGCACTTTTTTTTTTTTAAAGGTTAGTTAGGAGACTGTGACAGAGGCATGCTTTGAGATGGACCTTGAAATAAGAAGCAGGTTTTGGAGAGGAAGACAGAGGAAAAAAAAAAAAAAAAAAGTCTGTGGGCCAGGCAGGTCTCTCTGTGCTGCAAGGTTGTAGATTGGGTGTGAGAGGAAAGCAAAGTATGTGTATGGGTGGGTGGTGGTAGAAAGCGGTATAATTCCACATATACTTTGAAGGTATTGCTGACAGACTTGGATGTGGGGTGAGAGGTAAATCAAAAGATGAGTCAAGGGGGAGGGGTGCGCATGGGTGGCTCAGCCAGTTAAACATCCAACTCTTGATTTCAGCTCGGGTCATGATCTCAAGGTTCATGAGTTCAAGCCCTGCGTTGGGCTCTGTGTGGACAGTGCAGAGCCTGCTTAGCCCCTTCCCCTGCTCGCACTCTTTCTCTCAAAATAAATATATATATATTTTTAAAAAAAGGATGGGTCAAGGATGACTCCAGGAAGAGAGTTGCCATTTTGAGTTGGGGGAAAGAGTTGCCTGTCAGAGTTGCCTATCAGGCACCCAAGTGGAGATGCTGAGTAGGCAGTTGGATGTATGCGGCTGGAATTCAGCGTAGAGGCTGGAGATACGAGTCTGGGAGGCATCTAGGTAGAGATGACATCTGAGGTCACAAGACTGGAAGGGAACGTGAATGGAGTGTGAGTGGATAAAGAAGAGAGGGCTGGGTTCTAGCCTTGAGACACTCGAAAGGAAAAAGAGGAAGAACCAGCAAAGGAGAAGAGAAGGGGTCAGGAAGCCACTCAAGAGAGTGGTTTCCTGGGCACCACGTTTAGAAAGTGTTTCAAGAGGGGCGCCTGGGTGGCGCAGTCGGTTAAGCGTCCGACTTCAGCCAGGTCACGATCTCGCGGTCCGTGAGTTCGAGCCCCGCGTCGGGCTCTGGGCTGATGGCTCAGAGCCTGGAGCCTGTTTCCGATTCTGTGTCTCCCTCTCTCTCTGCCCCTCCCCCGTTCATGCTCTGTCTCTCTCTGTCCCAAAAATAAATAAACGTTGAAAAAAAAATTAAAAAAAAAAAAAGAAAGTGTTTCAAGGGAGGAGTGATCCGCTGTGTCAAATGCTGCAGATAGGTCAAGAAAGATGAGAAGTGACTGTGGTGTTAGTACAGTGGAGGACACTGGTGGCCTTGACAGGGGCAGGTTCAGTGGAAAGGTGGAAATTCCTGGGGCAGTATCTCAGAGAACAATGAGGGAGGGTAGAATTCTGTGCACAGTTGTAGGAATCTGTCTTAACAGGCAGTTCATACAGTCATAAGAGGGAGGCAATTAGGTGGCTCCACGAGATGATACGAAACTGTGAATTTACTGATCCCCAGGATTTCTTAGTGAAATAGGAAGCAAAATCATTAGCCAAGAATAAGGATGAAGAAGAAAGTGATGGAGGTTTGATGAGAAGAGAAACATGACATAATTCTTTAGGATGATGGCTGGGGCCAGCTGAAGGATGGTATTTAAAACCTAGCTGAGCAGAATGTGGCGAGCTACGTTTCTCCTTGAGAGGTTAGTCCCTCAAGGCGCTCGGTAGTCCGCGTCCGTTTCCTTGGAGACGGACAGCCCGGTCTCGCTGGAAAGTTTGAGCGGCCTAGGTTACCACGTGGTCCACGCTCAGACAGAAGAGTTGCAGAAGCCGAATAAATAGGCATAGCAAGAGATCGGAGCCCCGCGGACTCACGACTCTTCTTCCACTTTCCCCAATGGCCCATGTCTTTCCAAAGTAAGTAAAAGGAGCATCGATGGGTGGTGAAGTGCGCATGCGTCCCCCACCCCCCGCCCCCGGCTTCTTTTGGTCTGGGCCTAGTTGTCTTTTGACCCCGCCCCCTCCCCGGCCCTCATCTCCCTAGCCCCGCCTCTCCCTCGGGCTCTCCCAGCTCCCGCGCGTTCCAGTGGTAGTTAACTGGGAGACCCTGTTCGCGTTTGCTGTTACAATCCGTGGGTTGGGAGTGATGGACGTTCTTTCCCGCCCCAACTCTTTCCAGACCCAACCGCTCTGGGATTCGCTCCACAGTCCACAACTTCCAGATTCTGGTGAGTCCGGGAGCGCTAAGGAGCAGATTGGGGGCTTGCTGACCCTGGGCCTGCAGTCCTCCTGCCCTGAACCCCCAGGCTGTGACTGTCCCGGGTGATAGAGTCTGGAGACCTGAATTCCAGGCCTGCCTGTGTCACACAGTTGCTGTAGGATCCGGGGGCAATTCTCGGAGCCTGTTTTTTTCTCATCACCTTATCGGAACGTGAGGGTATTTTATACTGCTCTCTTATTTATCTCTGATCGCTACTATGGTTTTCTATTGGGTCTTTTCCATGCCTTCTGTTTCTCACAGTTCTTAGCACCTCACAGCCTGGATGTGCTTAGTAAATTCTGGCTGGCTGATAAAAAAGTGATAGCATTTCTGAAGCTCTTACCACATGCTTCACAAATATCCCTTGGACTGCTCGCATCAACCCGCGGAGGTGGGTTTTATAATTAGACCTAGTTTACAGATGAGAAAAATTGAGGCTCAGAGAAGTAAAGTCACTTGCTCAGGGTCACAGATATCTGTAAGGGGTGAAGCTGGGATTTGAACCCATCAGGCTGTGTGACTGAGTGTGTTGTATCTGGTAGGATTATGTTCCATGGCAGCGGTCCAAGCAGAAAACCAAGCCATCTACTCTGCCTCCAGTCCTACAATCCAGAGGCCGTAAGAAGAGCAGAGTGAAGGCTTTGACTAGTGTCCCGCCAGGTGGGCAGAAACCCTTGAGGGCTGGTATGTGGGCGGGAGCCGGGACAGCCGTGTATGCCCTCGGCCTTTGGTGACATCAACTGTATTAGAGTGGGCTAATTGCGGTAACAAACAATCCCCAAGTTTCAAGGGTTAATATTCAAGCCTATTTCTCATTTCCGTCAAAGAACAATTGTGGATCTGCAGGGGAGGAGGTAATCTTGTCCACATGGTCATTCAGCGATCCAGGCTTCTTTAGCCTTGTGGCTCTGACAGTTTGTGAGGCCTTGGAGTCCTCTGCTAGATACTTCTGCACTCAGAGAGAGAGAGAGAGAAAGAGAGAGAGACAGCAAGGATATGGGTAATTGTGTGGACATTTTTTTTTTTTTTAGACTCGAAGTGATACATATCACTCCCACTCATGTTCCAGTGGCTGTAGCTCAGTCCTATGACTACCCATAACCACAAGAGGAGAAATGTCCTGCTGTGTGTCCAGGAGGCCAAGAAAACAGGGTTTGGTCAACTCAGGATAATCTCCACCACATTGTTGTTATGCCTTCTGAGGGAGTTCTCAGGCCCTTGGCTCAGGCAGACCTGGGTTCACTTCTTGGCTCTGCCCTTTACCATCTTGGAAAAGCCATTCATCTCTCTGAGCTTTAGTTTTCTCATTTTTTTAAAAATGTTTTTTATTTATTTTTGAAAGAGACGGGGAGGCAGAGCATGAGTGGGAGGGAGGAGCAGAGAGAGAGGGAGACACAGAATCTGAAGCAGGCTCCCGGCTCTGAGCCATCAGCACAGAGCCCGACGCGGGGCAGGAACTCATGACCCGCGAGATCATAACCTGAGCCGAAGTCGGACGCTCAACCGACTGAGCCACCCAGGCGCCCCATAGTTTGCTCATTTGTAATATGAGGACCTGATAGGATGGCCGCAAGAATTAAATGAGAAGATCTGCGTCAAGCATTGTTGCTCAACCTTCTCAGACCCAACATTCCTTTTAATAACAAATATTTTGTAATATTCCTTTAGTATCTGAGATAAACTTCATAGATAATATAATTGACCTATGTATGTAATTTTAAAAATCAATATAATGTCCTCAGTGTAAAGTAAAGGAAAAGAAAAAGGAAAGCTGTTTATAGTTAAATAACTTCTATTTTAGTATGTAAATACTCAGGGTGAACTCTATTAGAAGATATGACAAAGTAGGCAGAAGCTTATTCACAGATGCGGAGTCACAGTGAATGTAAGAGTTGCAAATGCAGGCTGACACGTGGTGGGATGTTAGGGACTCAAATGGCCAGAGGGATTTTTCATTGCAGTCACGATTTCCAAAGTGATGCCCCTCTCTTGGTAAAGTTCTTAACAAAACAGAGCACAATCTTCCCTTGATTGTAGCTGCTTTCTTGGAAAATTCAGCATTACCATAACCCCCTACAAAATACTCTTTGTGTTTAAATTTTTTTCTTTAACGTTTATTTATTTTTTGAGAGACAGAGAGAGAGACAGAGCATGAGCAGGGGAGGGACGGAGAGAGGGAGTCACAGAATCCGAAGCAGGCTCCA
The DNA here is from genome assembly GCF_014898765.1 of Herpailurus yagouaroundi. NCBI lineage: Eukaryota > Metazoa > Chordata > Mammalia > Carnivora > Felidae > Herpailurus > Herpailurus yagouaroundi. The sequence continues at coordinate 14,141,853 of NW_024412427.1, read as the reverse complement.
GGCTCTGAGCTGTCAGCACAGAGCCCGATGCGGGGCTTGAACCCACGATCTGTGAGATCAGACCTGAGCTGAAGTCGGACGCTTAACCAACTGAGCCACCCAGGTGCCCCCTCTTTGTGTTTATACGTGAAAGAGAGTCAGGTTCTGGGATCAGATCATTATAAATATGGTTTTTACCTACATCAGTGTCTGATAGGGCTTTGGAAAGTCATGCAGGAAGTAGGAGACTTCTGTGTTCTGTGGGGCTGTCCTATTCTGGGGCTATCTATCGAGCATCCCTGGCCCCCACCCACAGATGCCCATCGGGACCCCCAGTATTTGTGAGAACCACAAATCCTCCTTTCCGATGTATCTAAAACGCCCCTGTCAAGAGCTTTGGATGTTAAGTGCTGAGCACAAGGCCTGATGGTAGTGACAGAATTTGTGTCCTTGGCTTTAGATCTATTCATACAGCATCCACAGGGAAACTCCTTTCCTTCTGTCACTGGGGAGACAGTGAGATGTGTAACATACAACCACAGTAAGAACCAGAGTAATTAACACAGGCCAAGCACTTATTATGTGCCAGATACTGTTCTCGGCACTTTGCCCACATCACTTCATTTAGTCTTCTCAACAGCCCCGTGAGGTGGGTGCTGTGACGATCACCTCTTCTTCTAGATAAGGCATGGACAGGTGTAACTTCCAAGGTCCCACAGGTAGGAGGGGGCAGGGCCAGGCTGTGACAGTCGGCAGTTTGTCTCCAGGGTGCACAGTCTTAACCACAGGTCGATGGAGAGTCTGTGGGCACCGGAGAAACATGGAACTGAGTTGGTGTTCCTGTCTCCCTTCCTGCAATTCCATCTAGGTTACCTCTCGCAGCCCCCGCTACAGAGATTCCTGCTTTACGCCCGGTGAAATCCTCTGTGTAAATTACAATGATGAAAATAGTTACCACTTGCTGAGGACTTATTTTATGTTAGGCTCTGTTGCAGAGGCGTCATTCATTCATTCATTCATTCATTCATGTATTCATTCAGCAGCATCCATTTGCTGAGTACCCACGTGCCCAAAATTGGGCTGAGTGTTGTTGACTTATGGTGACGGAGACAGATTGGGTTTCCGGCTGCATAGAGTTCACAGTCCCAACCTCAAACATGTAACTACACAAAACTTAAAAAAAAAACAAATTTTTTTTTACGTTTATTTTTATTTATTTTGAGAGAGATACAGAGAAAGCAGGGGAGGGACAGAGAGGGAGACAGAATCCCAAGCAGGCTCTGCGCTGGCAGCACAGAGTCCGATATGGGGCTCGAACTCCCAAACCGTGAGATCATGACCTGAGCCGAAGTCACGAGTCAGAAGGTGTACCGACTGAGCCCCCCAGGAGCCCCTTTTTTTATTTTTTTATGAAAAAATGTTTTTTACGCAAAACTTTCAATACACTTGAGATAGACGGGTACAAGGAGGTCACCACTTCATTTATTCCTTCCGACCTGGGAGATAAAAATCACTATTTTACAGATGAAGGAACTGAGGCTTCGGTTGGTAAAATGTCTTAAGCAAAGTCATGTCCTTGAGGCAAGCTTTCGTGTCTTCGACAAGATGCATCAGCTTATTCCCCCAAGACGGGATGACCCCATTCCTTCTTGTTCCTCCCTTTTGCAACTAAAAAAGCCCTAGATGTAACACAACAAACATAAGAAGACTTTGAAAACTGGAAAGAATAACGTGGGTTGGTTGCTAAAGGGGTGAGCAGTCATCTGGCCTGTATGCTACGTCTCAGCAGGGGACGGACTGTCTGCTAAAATGAAGATTAAGTAGGATCCAGAGTATTATTTAAAACTTGGGGGTGCTTGGGTGGCTCAGTTGGTTAAGTATTGGACTCTTTTTTTAAAATGTTTTTATTTTATTTATTTATTTTTTAATTTTTAATGCTTATTTATTTTTGAGAGAGAGAGAGAGAGAGAGAGAGAGAAAGCATCAGTGGGGAAGGGGCAGAGAGACAAGAGGGAGACACAGAATCTGAAGTAGGCTCCAGGCTCTGAGCTGTCAGCACAGAGCCTGACCCAGGGCTCAAACTTGTGAACCGCAATATCATGACCTGAGCCGAAGTCAGACGCTCAACCATCTGAGCCACCCAGGCACCTCAAACATCAGGCTCTTAATTTCAGCTCAAGTCATGATCTCACGGTTCGTGAGTTCGAGCCCCATGTCGGGCTCTATGCTGACAGCGCAGAGCCTGTTTGGGATTTTCTGTCTCCCTCTCTCTGTGCTCCTTCCCTGCTCACTCTCTATCTCTCTCTCTCAAAAATAAATAAATAAGCATTAAAAATAAACATCAAGGATACGACAAAAGCACTTGTCATACCAAGAATAAGGAAAATCACAACATGAAGGAGAAAAGACAGACATCAACACCAAGATGAGTCAGATAGAATGATTTGACTGTTTTTATTTACAGATGGCATGCCTGTCTATGTAGAGAATCTTAAGGAATCTACTAAATCTAAAAGAAACTAGAATTAATAAGTTTGGCAAGGTTGCAGAATACAAGTACACAAAAAAATCAACCACATTTCTATGTTCTTACAATGAGTATGGGGAAACCAAAATTAAAAATACATTTATAATCCAAAGAAATTGAAATATTTAGGCATAAACTTAACAAAGAATGTATAGGACTTGTATGCTGAAAATTACATAATGCTAATGAAAGAGGTCAAAGAAGACCTAAATAAATGGACAGACATACTATGTTCACAATTATAATACTCAGCATAGTGGGGGCCCCTGGGTGGTTCAGTCGGTTGAGTGTCTGACTTCAGCTCAGGTCATGATCTCACAGTTTGTGGGTTCGAGCCCCACGTCGGGCTCTGTGCTGACAGCTCGGAGCCTGGAGCCTGCTTTAGATTCTGTGTCTCCCTCTCTCTCTCCTCCTCCCCCGCTCACGCTCTGTATCTCAAAAATAAAGAAACATTAAAAAAAAATTAATAAAATTTAAAAAAAGATTCTCTCTCCCTCTCTCTCTTAAAAATAAATAAAAACATTAAAAAAAAAAAAAAAAAAGAACACTCAGCATAGTAAAGATGCCAATTCTCCCCAATTTGATTTCTGTGTATAATGTAATTCCTATCAAAATCCCAGGAAGGTGTTTTATAGACATAGGTTTATTCTAAAATTTATATTGAAAAGCAAGGCCCTAGAATAAACTATTTTGAGAAAGGAGGATAATGTGGGAAGAATCACTTTACCTGATACTAAGGCCTACTATACAGCTACATTAATCAAGACAGCATAGAATGAGCAGAGATAAACACCTACACCAGTGGAATAGGACAGAGAAACCAGAAATAGAGCCACATAAATATGCCTGGCTGATTTTTGACAACGGTGCAAAAACAGCTCAGTGGAGGAAAAGAAAGCCTTTTCCACAAATAGTGCTGGGGCAAGTGGACATCCATAGGCAAAAAGAAAAAACAAACAAAAACAAAAAAACAAAAAGAGAGAGAAAGAAAAACAAAAAGAACCTTGACTTGAGTTTCAGAAGTTAGACAAAACTTAACTCCAAAATGAAATAAAAATTAAATGTGTTCATGTAAAAGTGTACACCTTTTAGGAAAGAAAATACAGGAGAGAAAAATCTTTGGGACCCATGGCCACGTGAAAAGCTCTCAGACTTTATACCAACAGCTTGATCCATAAAAGAAAAATGAAATAAATGGGGAAGTTCGATATCATCAAAAGTAAAAACCTGTTCTGTGAAAGACTCTGTTAAGGGGATGAAAAGACGAGCTACAGACTTGGAGAAAATGTTTGCGAACTGCATCTGACAAAGGACTGCTACGTAGAATAGATTGAGAACTCTTAACAGAAGAACAGTGCAGTTAGCAAATGGGCAAAAGACACGAAGAGACATTTCACTGATGAGGATATCCAGATGGTAAATAATCACATGAAAAGATGTTTGACATCATTATCCATTAGGGCCGTGCAAGTTACACCACAGTGACTTGTCACCACACGCCTATCAGACTGGCTAAAATGAAAAATAGTGATAACACCGAATGCCGGCAAAGAGGAGAAGCTGGACGATGCATGTGTTGCTGGTGGGCATGTAAAATGCTACAGCTGCTCTGGAAAAGACTTCGGCAGTTTCTAATGAAACCAACATGCAGTTCTCATCACGGTTCAACAATTGCACTCTTGGGCATTCATTCCCGTGACGTGACAACTTAGGGTCACACAAAAACCAGTGCATGAATGTTCCATAGCAGCCTTATTCATAATACTCTCAAACTGGAAGCAATCCAGATGTCCTTTAATGGTTAATGGTTAAATAAGCTATGGTACATCCATACCACGGAATACTATCCATTGATAAAAAGGAAAGGATTGTTCAGATTCTGTGTCTCCCTCCGTCTCTCTGCCCTTCCTCTGCTCGTGCTCTGTCTGTCTCTCGCAAAAATAAAAGGAACGGATTGTTGATACAGTCGATAACTTGGATGAATCCACAGAATTTTGCTGAGTGAAAAAAAGCCAATTCCAGAAGTTGTATATTCTACGATTCCATTTATGTAGCATTCTGGGAATGACAAAATTGTAGAAATGGAGAACGGATGAGTGATCACCAGGGGTTAGGGACACAGGCTGGGGGAGGGTGGTAAGGGGAGGGGAAGAGACTATGGCTATAAAAGGCAACATGAGGGGCGCCTGCTCAGTCGGTTAAGCGGCCGACTTCGGCTCAGATCATGATCTCGCGGTCCGTGAGTTCGAGCCCCGCGTCGGGCTCTGTGCTGACAGCTCAGAGCCTGGAGCCTGTTTCAGATTCTGTGTCTCCCTCTCTCTGACCCTCCCCTGTTCATGCTCTGTCTCTCCCTGTCTCAAAAATAAATAAAACATTAAAAAAAAAACATTTAAAAAAGGCAACATGAGCTATGCTTGCGGTGATGGAAACGTTCTATATCTTGCCTGTCTTAACATCAATTTCATGGTTCTGAAATTGTAGGTGATTTTGCAAAATGCTACCATTGGGAGAGACTGGGTTAAGGATACAGAAGATCTCTCTCTGTGTGTGTGTTTTTTTTAATGTTTTATTTAATTTTGAGAGCAAGAGAGTGTGAGCAGGGGAGGGGCAGAGAGAGAGGGGAACGGGGGATCCGAAGTGGGCTCAGTACTGACAACAGCAAGTCCGATATGGGGCTCAAACTCATGAACCTTGGGATCATGACCTGAGCCGAAGTCAGATGCTTAACTGACTGAGCCACCCAGGTGCCCCAGTAATAAATTTAATTAAAAATAAAAAAGATATATCAGGGCTACTGCCATTAATGAAAATAAATTGTCGTTATTAAAGCTACAAATCTCCCTAACTATTTGAGTTCAACTTACTAATCTTATAATTTTTACAAACACTTCTAAGGGGGATTTGGGAAGTTGGTTAATTAATTTCCCCTAATTCTTTTAAGCCACATCTTAAAGTTTCATATATTGAATTTTCATTTTCAAAGGGTTCGCTTGTCTGATTCACAAAGACCATCAAGCATTTAAATAATGCTTGTACATCTAATAAATAAACTTCGAGATATGGGTAATCTTATGTCCTCTCATGTTTCGGTAATTTATACACATTTAATAAGAACGTCTTAAACTTTTAATTTGAAACAAATCTAAATCAAAATCTCATTTACACATTTTAAATTAGAACCACAATATTAATCTATTAATCATTCCATCTTTTAAACACTACAATTAAATACCCGGCGTATACAGATAACTCATAACTTTAACACAACATTATTGTAGTTTACTTCATCACTTCAGCAGTTAATGCTAACATCTTCCAGGGTTAGCTGTGTCGATGCATTGAAGAAATAATATTTTTCTGAATTGTACTGGGTTGCACCTGGAGTAGGGATTTGGGTGGGGGGGTGGCGGGGACGAGAATGTGGCCACAGCATTCATGATGATTTGGGTGATTTTTTTTTTTTAATTTATTTTTGAGAGAGAGAGAGAGAGCACAAGCAGGGGAGGGGCAGAGAGAGTGGGGGACAGAGGATCTAAAGCAGGCTCTGTGCTGACTGTAGAGAGTCCGATGCAGGGCTCGAACCCATGAACCATGAGATCGTGACCTGAGCCGAAGTCAGTCCCTCAACCGGCTGAGCCGCCCAGGTGCCTTGATTTGGGTGATTTGTCCCGGGCTGGCACATGACACGCTGTGAGGAAGCAGGGGTTGGTTCTGAGAACATGTCCTCCAAATGCCTTATTCTGATCGGAACTATTTTCGTATACTCCTTATCTGGCAGGGCCACAGCTTTTAGAGGTATTTCAGACAGCCAGTCGGGAGTTTTGCACAGCTCCTGTGCCTTCGTGTGGTGCTGTGGTTCTGATGCCAATCCTCAGGTCATCAGTAACAGCAGTGACAACGAGAAATGCATATTCAGCACTGAGTGTGGATCAGGCACTTCTCGACACACTTTATTTTATTTATTTATTTTTTTTAATTAAAAAAAAAATTTTTTTTTCAACGTTTATTTATTTTTGGGACAGAGAGAGACAGAGCATGAACGGGGGAGGGGCAGAGAGAGAGGGAGACACAGAATCGGAAACAGGCTCCAGGCTCCGAGCCATCAGCCCAGAGCCCGACGCGGGGCTCGAACTCACGGACCGCGAGATCGTGACCTGGCTGAAGTCGGACGCTCAACCGACTGCGCCACCCAGGCGCCCCTCTCGACACACTTTAAAGCAGAATAACATTTAATCTTCACGACAACCCGATGAAGTAGGCATGATGATCACTCCTGTCTTATAGGTGGGAAAACTGAGGGACGGAGAGGTCATGTGACCCACCCAAATTCACGGGCTAGTGGAAAGCAGCGTCTGGATTCGAACCCAGGCTGTCTGGCTGATTAGTTCCTGCCCTTAACCCCCGCCCTGTCTGACTCTGCTACCGGCCGGGTTGGTGGGAGAGGTTGCGGGCACCCGGCCGTCTCCTGTGCTACCCTTCTCGCTCCTCCCCTCTGTCCGTGTCCAGGGTCACGGGGAAGCCTCCTGCACTTCCCTGTCCCTTACATCAAGGCCCAAAGTGAGGCCTGGGAGCTTAGTGGTAGATGTGAGTTTCATGCTCTGCCTCACTGTCACATATTATAAGGTCGAGAGTGGGTGGGGCTGGGGCCTGGGCCACCTCAATGGATGGTACTGGGACCCGATCCTAGGCCTGCCTATATCCTTACTCCCTCTCTGCCTTTTCCCATGCCCTAGCGTTGCATTCCAAGTCCGCCACGTCGATGACAAGCCAGCTGAGGCAGCCACGAGAAATGCACAGAGAGAAGCTGGACTCTGGAAAGGCACAGGCCAAAATCCGGCTAATGAAGGTAGGAGCATCCTCCCACAGGCACCGGGGCCCAGGGTGGGGGCAGAGGGGTCGGGGGACAGCGATAGCAAACACGCACTGAACATTTGGTGGATGCTGGGCTCATTTCCTCATTAGCAATGCCATGGGCATGCTTATCGTCACCCCCATTTTACAGATGCGTAAAACTGAGGTGCAAGGCGATGAAGGACTTGTACCAGGTCACATAGCCAGAAAATGGTAGTACCAGAGCCACTTAAGCAAAGTGTTTGCCTTTGTGTTTAAGACTAGGAAAATGATCAGAATCGCTTTTTATTTCACTGCATGAGGAACACAATCTGGTGGCTTGTCCTTTAAGACATTTCTAGTAAATGAACCTTTCGTGGAATACGATGCACCTTGAAGCAGGGCTTAGATGCTTACTAGTACATTTTTCACACCTCTGATACAATTTTAGGTAAGCAATTTTCTCACCGTCCATTGTTTTCTATGGCTTCAGAACAACGTTTCAAAGTATTTGAAATGACGAAGAGTCTTTGTGTCCATAGAAGAAAGTAGAATACTGAATACTATAAATACTACAAAATACCGTAGAAGAATTATTAACTTCTTCGAGAAAGTTTTTTTTTTCCAAAAGTTTTTTTTTCCCCATGAAATTTCATGGGTTTGGCTATCAATAAATGTCTGGTAATACATTTCAGATGTTTGTTCATCTTCTGCTTTATTTTTTTATTTTATTTATTTTATTTTTTATTTTTTGCAATATATGAAATTTATTATCAAATTGGTTTCCATACAACACCCAGTGCTCATCCCAAAAGGTGCCCTTCTCAATACCCATCACCCACCCTCTCCTCCCTCCCACCCCCCATCAACCCTCAGTTTGTTTTGAGAAAGTTTTTAAGAGCTCAGTGAACAATTACTAAATAAAGAAATAAGGAAGAATGCTATGAAACCTTTTCTTCCCTTTAACCTTCAATTTTGCAAAAAGGTTCAGAGGTGGCCCAGCGTTCTTAAAGGAGGAACTCATATTTCTGGTGTTTATTGTTATTGTTTTATTATTTTCTTTCTTTTTTTTTTAATTTTTTTTTCAACGTTTATTTATTTTTTTTGGGACAGAGAGAGACAGAGCATGAACCGGGGAGGGGCAGAGAGAGAGGGAGACACAGAATCGGAAACAGGCTCCAGACTCTGAGCCATCAGCCCAGAGCCCGACGCGGGGCTCGAACTCACGGACCGCGAGATCGTGACCTGGCTGAAGTTGGACGCTTAACCGACTGCGCCACCCAGGCGCCCCTCTTTTTTTTTTTTTTTTTAACGTATATTTATTTTTGAGACAGAGAGAGACAGAGCATGAACAGGGGAGGAGCAGAGAGAGGGAGACACAGAATCTGAAACAGGCTCCAGGCTCTGAGCTGTCAGCACAGAGCCCGACACGGGGCTCGAACTCACAGACCGTGAGATCATGACCTGAGCCAAAGTCGGATGCTTAACCGACCGAGCCACCCAGGCGCCCCTATTATTTTCTTTCTTAAAAATTAAAAAAAAAAAAATTTTTTTTTTCAACGTTTTATTTATTTTTGAGACAGAGAGAGACAGAGCATGAATGGGGGAGGGGCAGAGAGAGAGGGAGACACAGAATCGGAAACAGGCTC
>NW_024412427.1:14021384-14132858 GCF_014898765.1 Herpailurus yagouaroundi | reverse complement strand
CAGGCTCCAGGCTCTGAGCCATCAGCCCAGAGCCTGACGCGGGGCTCGAACTCACGGACCGCGAGATCGTGACCTGGCTGAAGTCGGACGCTTAACCGACTGCGCCACCCAGGCGCCCCTTAAAATTTTTTTAAAAATATTTTTATTTATTTATTTATTTATTTATTTATTTATTTATTTTTTAAGTTTATTTATTTTGAGAGAGAGAGGGAAAGTGTGTGCTTGGGGAAGGGGCAAGGAGAGAGAGAGAGAGAGAGAGAGGGAGAGAGAGAGGGAGAGAGAGAATCCCAAGCAGGCTCTACGCCGTCAGTGCGGAGGCTGATGTGGGGCTCGAACCCACCAACTGTGAGATCATTACCTGAGTGAAATAAAAAACCCAATGCTTGGGGCACCTGGGTGGCTCAGTCGGTTAAGCGTCCGACTTTGGCTCAGGTCATGATCTCGCAGTTTGTGGGTTCGAGCCCCGCATCGGGCTCTGTGCTGACAGCTCCGAGCCTGGAGCCTGTTTCAGATTCTGTGTCTCCCTCTGTCTCTCTGACCCACCCCTGTTCATGCTCTGTCTCTCTCTGCTTAACTGACTGAGCCACCCAGGCACCCTGTTTTTGTTTATTTCTGAGGGGGGGAGGGGCTGAGAGAGAGGGGGACAGAAGATCTGAAGCCAGATCTGTGCTGCAGAGAGCCCAATTTGGGGCTCAACCTCATGAACCATGAGATCATGACCTGAGCAGGAGTCCAATGGTTAACCCACTGAACCATCCAGGCGCCCCTCTAGTGTTATTTTTATCCTGACTTTAGAACTTGGACAATTTGGCTCTGAAACCTGGGCTCCTAACCAGTTCCTAGTGTTGTCTCTTGTAACCATTCATTCATTTAGTCAATAAATATTTATTGAATGCCTCCTATGTGCCAGGCTCTGTTCTAAGGATTCACCAGTCATGTGGCTGGCCTCTGACCTTAGGGAGATTACATTCTACTTTGGGAGACAGACAACAAACAAGACAGATAAATATATAATATGTGCCGTGATGATAAGAGTAATGAAGAAGTGTAAAGATAAGGTTAGGGGCTAGAGAGGCACAGAGGAAGAGTGGCTGTGACTGTTTCAGACAGAGTAGTCAGAGAAGGCTGCTAAAGTGATATCTGAGGGAGAAATGTTCTAGATAGATGAACTGCACGTGCAAAGGTCCTGAGGTTGGTATAGCTGGAGATGAGGAAAGATAGTGGGAGTAGGGGTATGGGTGGTGATTTGTTTGCAGGTCTGTTTTCCCTGCTCTGGCTTTTTTTTTTTTCTTTTAATGTTTTTATTTTATTTTTGAGAGTGCGTGCATGAGCGGGGCAGGGGCAGAGAGAGAGAGGGAGACACAGAATCTGAAGCAGGCTCCCGGCTCCTAGCTGTCAGCACCGAGCCCGACGTGGGGCTCGAACCCACAAACCGTGAGACCGTGACCTGAACGGAAGTCGGACGCTCAACTGACTGAGCCACCCAGGCACCCCTGGGCTTTGTGTTTCTATGCTGAGCGAGACAGGAAGACCCTGGAGGGTTCTGATTAGAACCAGGAGATGATCTGACCTACGTTTTCACAGGAGTCCTTGGGCTGTTGCTGCTGTGTGGAGAATGGACATGGAGACAAGGTGGGGGGGAACAGGAAGGGAGTGGAAACTACCCAGTCGATTTGCTCTCGGAGACAGAAGAAGATCCTGACTCTGCCCCTCAGTCTCAGGACAATTATGCCTCTACATTTGAGAGAGGGAAGACTATGTGCCAGGCGCCATCCCCGGTGTTGGGGACACAGCCATGAACACAGCACTCAGAACCTGTTCTATTATGGAGCTGACGCTATGGTGGCGGGGGGGGACCTGTAATAAATGGATCAAAAAACCCCAAAGAATAGTTACTCCTCAGTTCATTCAACCCATACTTGTGGAGCCCCAGGCACTGTCCTATGTGCTGTGCCCTACAGCTGTGACGACACATGGCTGCCCCCGCCCTCCTGGCTGCGACATTCTAGTGGGGGAGGCAGGCAAGAAGTAAGAAAAATAAGATAATAAGAAAAAGATATAATTACAGGTTGGGGTGAGGATCAGGAAGGAAACAAAGCAGGGGTTCTGCACTAGATCTGGTGGCCAGGGAAGATCCATTTCTAGAGCAGAGGTCATGAATTCTAGTCGATTCGAATCCCCTGGGAGTTGGGTATGTGCGGGGAGCACAGCTTCCTGAGGCCAGCCCCGGCGACGTTGGCTCGGTGGGCTTCTGGGAGACGAGGCTGATGGTCGTACCAAGTGAAATTGAGCATGTGAAGTGCTTAGCACAGTTTTGGGCACGTGATAAATACTCTGTACGTTTGCGCCGTGACTCATTCTATGAGGAGTATGGGAGCCGAGGGCCAGGAGAGGGTGATTTCTAGTAAAGGACAGAGAAACGAGGAACAACAGAGGAAGAGAGCACGTAGGTATGGCAGAGGTGGAGGGCTAGAGCCCGTGGCGATAGTTTCAGCTCCTGTTCCCGAGTCACACTGGGTGCCAGGCACTGCCGCCAAGGGCCTTGATTGTGAACGTTACCGCCTGTGTCTTCTACAGCAGATCTCTGAAGCAAGTATGTTTCCTGACCTTGAGAAATATTAGCAGGGCTCTCGGAGGCTAACGCCTCTGGCCAGGTTCCCTGCGGCCGTAAGTGGCCGACTTGGTATTGGAACCAAGTGTGTCTAGACCTTACATCCAGCTTTTAATCGCTGTGGGGCTTGGCCACATCTCGCAGCTTGAAGCCCACTCACTTCCTGGTCTTGGTGTCGTGAGAAGACAGACATCGGGAATCACAAGTCTGGCTTTCCAGTGCCGGTGCCATTACCTTCTGGCTGCGTGACTTGAGGCAAGTCCCTTAACCTGGCTGAGTCTCCGTTTATCAATAAAATAAGTTAGTGGGGGTGCCTGGGGGGGCTTAGCGGTTGAGCATCTGACTTCGGCTCAGGTCATGACTGGGCTCGCAGCTGACAGCACAGGGCCGGCTTCGGATCCTCTGTCCCCCGGCCCCTCCCTTTGCCCCTCCCCCGTTTGTGTGTGTGTGTGTGTGTGTGTGTGTGTGTGTGTGTGCGCGCGCGCGCGCGCTCTCTCTCTCTCTCAAAAATAAACATTAACAAAATAGCATGTGTTTAAACAAATGAAATAAGAGTGAGTCAACATAGGGGATGAACTGATACCGTGTGCCATGTTTGGAGTGAGGCACATAGTAGGCCCCCAACAATTCTTACTGTTCTTATTGTAGATTCTGTGTACCCGCTGGTGGCAACCTTAGGCAAGTCCCTTAACCTCTCAGACCCTCATTGTTTCCACGGGGGGGGGGGGGGGGAAGCGATGTACGAAATGAGACGCTACTCATTCAGCTCAGCTGCCTGCAGAGAAACGGCCGCGATTTTTCTTGCTTCTCCTGCTTCTCCACACGTGGCCCGTCACCTCTGCCACCTTCTTACCTACCTGGGGTGTTTTCTATTTTTATGACAATTGGTATTACTGTATCTTCTTGACTCAAAGAAGCCAGCGATCATAAGGTGCAGCTTTATCTTATTTACCCACGAACAGAATTTTGTCAGATGGTGGCATGCCGCCGGTTGGAAGAGGCACCCCTCCCCCCCCCCACCTCCGAGGTGTAGAATTAGGGGAAAATGGGCGTTTGAGGATGGACGAAGTAGTTCAGCGGCTCTGACCCTCGGGACCCTCAGACAATGGGGTCGCATTTACCAGTCGCGACCACAAGGGGGCGGGCGTGCGGCGGGAGGGAAGCGGTCCCTCGGCTCCGGGAGGCTCCAGCCTTCCCGCGCAGCCCCGCCTCCCATCGCTGCCCTCCCCTCCGCCCGCAGACGTTGCTCAGGAACGAGCGAAACTCACTCCAGGAGCTGTGCAGCCATGGGGTCTTCCTCACCACGCTCAACTGGGAGCTGGTCAAGGCCATCCAGGACATGGAGGAGAGCTCGGCCCTGAACGCGCGCGCGATGCTGCAGCAGCAGGACATCCTTGCGGTGAGGCCTAACTGCACCCCCCTCGCCTCCGCCCTGTGCACCTCCGTCCAGCTCTCGGCACCGCCCCGCTGAGCTGTCGGGTGCCCTCTCCCGGCCTCTCCGGGCGGTTGCACCAGCGGCTTCCTCCTGGCAGATGCGTCTCTCACACTTGGCCCCACCTCCCTGGGTTTTGGAATCAGACCCCGATGGGGGCTCATCCCAACGCCAGCAGTAATTGGAGTTAACCTCTGAGCTCTGTAAAGTAGAGCACAAAGCACCCACCCCAAACGCGGGGTTGTACTCGGCACACAGTAGGTGTGCAAGAGAAAGCAGCTGCAGTCCCTCAATCAGCCTCAATCAGCAAATACACAGTGTAATACTGAGTGCTCTGTATATACTCATATAATCCTTACAACAACCCCCTGGGGTGGGCACTATTATCTTTATTTTACGTCGGAAAAAAATGGGAACAGAGAGGCTGGGTAACTTGCCCAAGGTCACCCTCAAGCACACCCACCTAAGCAACTGGGATTTGAACCCAGGCGGCCCGGCGCCAGGGTCTGGCTTCCTCCCAGCATGCTGTGATCCGCGCTCTCAGCCCGTGGTGGCACTTATGGTCTACTGGTGGCGCTTATGGTCTATGGGTGGAGCAGCTTTTCAGAGAACCCAGGGGGCATCCTCCGCCTCCTCTGGGAGAGGCTTGGAGAAGCTGCCGGAAGAGAGCTGAACGTTCACAGGGACCCAGGAGTTTGGGCTGGAGAAGGGTCAGAGAAAATGGCTTCATGGAGCCGTTCTGGAGTTCCCTCTGGTCGCGCCGTCTGCCCCGGGAGAAGAGGGACTGAGCTCACTGGAGCCTGTGAGATGAAGAGAAAATGAAGTCTTGGGAACTTGGTCTGCTCAGGCTGTCATAACAAAATGTGACAGACCAGGGGGCTTAGACATAGACATTTTTTCTCAGGGTTTTGGAGGCCGGAAGTCCAAGATCAGGAGGCCAGGAGGGTTGAGGTGCGGTGAGGCCTCTCTCCTCGGGGTGCAAATGGCTGCTTTCTCTCTGTGTTCCCAGATGGCTTTTCCTCTTTGCTCACATGGAGAGAGAGATCTCTCGCGTCTCTTCCTCTTTTTTTTTTTTTAGTAAAATTGATTTTTAAATTTTTTAAAATATAATTTATTGTCAAATTGGTTTCCATACAACACCCAGTGCTCATCCCAACAGGTGCCCTCCTCCTCGATACCCCTCACCCACCCTCCCCTCCCTCCCACCCCGCCATCAACCCTGTTTGTTCTCAGTGTTTAAGAGTCTCTTATGGTTTGCCTCCTTCGTCTCTAACTTTTTTGTTTTCTCTTCCCCTCCCCCATGGTCTTCTGTTAAGTTTCTCAAGATCCACATAATGAGTGAAAACATATGGTATCTGTCTTTCTCTGCCTGACTTATTTCACTTAGCATAATACTCTCCAGTTCCATCCACGTTGCTGCAAATGGCCAGATTTCATTCTTTCTCATTGCCAAGTAGTGTTCCATTGTATATAGAAACCACATCTTCTTTATCCATTTGTCAGTTGATGGACATTTAGGCTCTCTCTTCGTCTTCTTAAAAAATTTTTTTTTTTTTTCAACGTTTATTTATTTTTGGGACAGAGAGAGACAGAGCATGAACGGGGGAGGGGCAGAGAGAGAGGGAGACACAGAATCGGAAACAGGCTCCAGGCTCCGAGCCATCAGCCCAGATGCCCGACGCGGGGCTCGAACTCACGGACCGCGAGATCGCGACCTGGCTGAAGTCGGCCGCTTAACCGACTGCGCCACCCAGGCGCCCCTCTCTTCGTCTTCTTATAAGCTCACTAGTCTTATCGCATTAGAGCCCCACCCTTTTGACCTCATTTAACCTTCATTCCCTGCTTAAAGCCCCTATCTCCAAATACAGTCATATTGGGGGGTAGGGTTTCAACATGTGAATTTGGTGGGGGAGAGGGGAAACAATTCAGTCTATAAGAGAAGCCAAGGACCTGCAGAGTTATTCATCCCAAACTTAGTAGAATATTCTCTAAACTTAGACAAAGTCATTGTTGATTTCCTGGCATTGATCCACTAATACATTTTTCCGTACATCCTGAGCGCTTCCCGTGGGCCCTTGGGAAACAGTGATTAGTGGGGCACTTTGTCTACATCAAGCTCTCCTCGTGGGGTCACCGTCAGTTAGAAAGCCATTTATGTGTACTGCCGTGGGGACAGGGGATGTGGGGAGCCCTCTCACCCAGAGGGGCCCTCTCACCCAGACATGGGAAGGTCAGGAAGGCTTCCTGGAGAAACGGATGCTTGGGTTGAAACCTGCAGAAGTAGGTGTTCATTGGTAGAGGGCTGTTCCGGGCAGAACGAATGGGCATACAAGGCCTGTGGAGAGAGGGAACATAGCTCAAGGAGCCACATGTTGGCCCAAGGCCAGGCCAGGGTCTTGTCAGCTTAGCTAAGGAGTTTGGGCCTTATTTAAGGGCAGAGGGGGGGCGCCTGGGTGGCGCAGTCGGTTAAGCGTCCGACTTCAGCCAGGTCACGATCTCGCGGTCCGTGAGTTCGAGCCCCGCGTCGGGCTCTGGGCTGATGGCTCAGAGCCTTGAGCCTGTTTCCGATTCTGTGTCTCCCTCTCTCTCTGCTGCTCCCCCGTTCATGCTCTGTCTCTCTCTGTCCCAAAAATAAATAAACGTTGAAAAAAATAAGGGCAGAGGGGAGCCACTGGAGGGTTTTAAATAGCAGAGGGATGAGGTCAGCTTTTATTTAAAAAAAATTTTTTTTAAATGTTTATTTATTTTTGAGAGAGAGAGACAGCACGAGCAGGAGGGGGAGCAGAGAGAGAGGGAGACACAGAATCGGAAACAGGCTCCAGGCTCCAGGCTGTTAGCACAGAGCCGGACGCGGGGCTTGAACCCGTGAACCGTGAGATCCTGACCCGAGCCGAAGTCAGACACTTAACTGACTGAGCCACCCAGGCACCCCAAGGCTGTTGGGTTTTAAATCTGTAGCACTCGGTGACATTTCAAAGGAAGGGGGCGTGGGGACCGCAGCCTGGGTTTGGCCCGGTGCCTGGGCGTGCGGCCGTGCCATCGGTGGAGGTGGGTGGTAGAGGGGACCGTGTGGAGCGGGTCGGCCAGCCTCCGGGCAGGTTGCTGGGGCTGGGGCTGGGTTTGGATCTGGGGACTCCTCCGAGGAAGTGCCGGGTCCCCCGAGAGCCCGTGCTTCGGCAGCGCCAGGAGACGGTGGGGGGCGAGCTGACCCCACCCCTCCCACAGACCATCGTGGACATCTTGGAGTGCTCCAACAAGAAGAAGCTGCGGCAGCTGACGTGTGAACTGAAGGAGTGGGAGGAGAAGGAGGAATCCAAGCTGAAGCGTGAGGATCCCCGGGGCGAGCTCCCCGGTCCCCTCTCTGGCTTCTGGGAGGTCAGCAGGGCGCCCGCCTTGCACCTGCCTTTTGGAAACCAGCAGCCCCGTCATCCCCCTGGTTCGGCAGGTGGAATTGCTAAGATGCAGAGCTTAGGGGCTTACTTCTGGAGAACTTGGCGCTTCGAGGCCCCGCGAGGCTTCCCCTTTACGGGCACTCTTGGTCACTGCGGCTCCCTGTGAGGCAGGGACCGTTCACCCATTTTACAGATGGGAAAGCCGAAGCGAAAGGAAGTGAAAGTAGCCCGCCGAAGGTCACATAGCTGGGCGCCAGAATCCAGCCCCAGCTTGCCTCTTTCCTGCCAAGGTCCCTCTGGGAGCCGGTGGCTGGGTCCCTCTGGTCCCGGGTCTTCGATCGTGTTGAGCCCGTGGTTTCTTTCCCCGGAGCAGACTGGAAGCCTTCTGAGGGAAGGGGCGGTGTGTCGGCGAGCCTCAGACCCTGGGACACCACCCCCATGGAGGGCGGCAGGACAGACTTTGTCTTAATGGTCGTTTCATGGGCCCGTTGCCCTGGGAGCAGGCGCATGAGGAGACAGGTCCAGGGAGGGACAGTCTTGGCGAGGGTCACACAGTAAGTGGGCCTCCCGCATCTCCTGGGAGGGGTCCTTGAGGGAGGATCCTGCCTCCTGTCCCTCCTGACCTCTCCAGACCTGGAGCAGCAGGTGGAACAGCTGAACGCCACGATCGAGAAGACCCAGAAGGAAGTGAACTTCCTGAGCACGTACATGGACCGCGAGTACCCTGTCAAGTCGGTCCAGATTGCCAACCTTGTGCGCCAGCTGCAGCAGATAAAGGACAGCCAGCAGGTAGGTGCGCCCTTGGCCCCGCTCCGCTGGACCATACTGGAGACAGGGCTGGTGGCCAACACCCTCCTGCTGGCCCCTAGGATGAGCTGGATGACCTTAATGAGATGCGCAGAAAGGTCCTGGAGTCTTTGTCTGAGCAGATTCAGAGGAAGAAGAAAAAACTTCTGAGATCTCTGGTGGTGGTGAGTAGCCAGCTGCTGGGGTAGGTATCCAGGTCCTGCCCCAGCCCTGCTTTCTTCCCCGTCCTCTGCCTCCAGGCCCCCTGCACCCCCTCTGGTCTCTACCACGCACTGCTGCCCAATAAGAGGCACTGGGGGGCCAGACCTCTCCTCCCTCCACAGAAAAACCAGCAGCGCCATCAGGAGGCTCTTCTGCAGAAGATCCGGGATGGCCAGGACATGCTGAGATGCACGGGCAAGTTCAGAGAAGTGAGTGGGCACGGAAGGTGACGGTCCCTCCGGGAGGGAGCAGAAGGGTGGGCGGTCCCCAGGACCTGTGGGAGTCAGGCTGGTCTTGATCTGGCGCTCGGGTCTCCAGCCCTGGTACTGGCCTCCCTCCTAGCCAGTGCCTTACTGTCACCTGCCATTCATCGTAGGAGGAGGTTAGTGCCGCCTCAGCCTTGCCTCGTTGACCAGCATCCCCGGTGATGACCCATTAGCAACATCGCCAGACATTGTCTGCGCGGCCATCATTTTACTGTCGTTCCCACCCCCTCTGTTCATCCTCTCATTTTTGTCACTCACCATCACCCGTTAGCCGTGTTAATGAACCTCAACCGTCACCCCCCCCTCGCGTTAACTTTCATTATCGTCTTCCTTCATCCACTGTCGGCGAGAGTGGCCTTCGCTGCCGGCCCCCGTTAAGTCTCATTACCAGGTACCGCCCCCCTTTGCCACCTGTCGCCATTCTCCGTGATCTCCTGGCTGCTTTCAGCGCCATCAGAGGTTGGCACTGACTCGCGAGCCCAGGAAGCCCTGTGACGAAGCCGCCCCGATTCCCTGGATGTCCTCGCTGCATCTGCATTCTGCCCCGGTCTCCCTGTTGTTGGGGGATGTTGGCTTCTCACTCTCCCCTGCTGCACCTCTGTCCTCAGTTTATCAGCCAGTTTGAGGAGGAAATACCTATCCTAAAGGCCGAGGTGGGGCGGCTCAAGGTCCAAGTCCAGGAGCCACGAGAGACCGTGTTTGCGGATGTTCTGCTTCGGAGACCCAAGTATGTGATCTTTTTGGCAGCTGCCTCTTAAACGCGCCATGCCGTGTGCTTGAAGAGGCTCTCTGTTCCTGGGGAAGGCAGAGCCCTGCACAGGGGGCCGGGGAGACCTGGGTCTCGCCTCACCTCGCCTCGCCTCTGCAGCTGACCACGTGGCAGATGTGACGTTGCCCGTCTGGGCCTGCTTGTCCCACCAGCGCACGGGCAGCTGACTTACATCATCTCTCTGGAACCCCCTTCTGGTTCCCAGATTCCGTGTTCCCACCAAGTGGGTGCACCCCTAAGCTTCTTGGTTGTTCAGGAAGGCGCAGTTGAGTGGGGTGGTTGACGCCAGGGAATAGCCTGGAAGACACTCTGAGGAGAGAAGGATGTCCTCTCTGCTTGGTACACCGCTGGGCTCCAGAGGAAGAAATTCCTTCCTTCCAAAGCCAGTTCTCTGCCACCTTTCTTGTGTCAGGCCCTTTGTGGCAGAGCTTGGGGGTCCTACTAGGTCTGGCCTCTCCGTGATGGCGCGCAAGACCTGGGGCACCTCCATGTGGAGGCCTCAGGTAGGCAGTTGACCTCAGAAGATGGGTACTGGCTAGCGATGGAAATTTAGGTATTGCCAGTATAGAGATGCGTTTCCTTTTTCTTCTTTTTTAATGTTTACTCATTTTTGAGAGAGAGAGAGACAGACAGACAGACAGAACACGAGGAGGGGAGGGGCAGAGACGGAGACACAGAATCCGAAGCGGGCTCCAGGCTCTGAGCTGTCAGCACAGAGCCCGACCTGGGGCTCAAACTCACGAACCGCGAGATTGTGACCTGAGCCGAAGTCAGAAGCTTAACCGACTTGAGCCGCCCGGGTGCCCCTAGAGATGCTTTTTCTTTTTACCATTATTATGAAACATTTCAAATATACAGACAGTAGAGAGAATATTAGGATGAATACCCGGTGGCCCGTGTAGTTTTAGGAGCGGTTATACTTTTGCCATATTGGCCTCATCGTCATTCCTTCTTCTTGTGAAGTGTTGTGAATTGCAGACAGCCTGACATGTCACGTCTAAAGACGTCCGTGGGCACCAGGAGACTAGGGAAAGCGTGAGCACGGATGGGAGAATTGGGACGGGGTGGAGACAGAGTGTCCTGTGTGGCCTCGTGGGTGTGCTGATCACTGGGGGGCGGGGGGGATGTACTGGAGATGCAAACCCATGGCGCTGGCTACTTGTGTGGAAAGAATGATGCCTGTCAGTTACCGAGCGCTCTTTACGAGCCGGCATGGTCTCACTCAGTCCGCCTGCCAACCACGGAGGCTGAGTCTGGCGCCCTGCTTGGCTTCTCACATCTTCTTTGCTCTTCCCTACCAGGTGTCCCCCAGACATGGACGTCATCCTCAACATCCCTGTGGAGGAACTGCTCCCCTTCTAGATGGCGGGCCATGGGCCACCCTTCCCTCCCTGCTCTTTCCCCCATATCTGGAGCCTTGACTTGTCTCCTTCCACGGCCACGTGTCCACTCAGACCCTGGTCTGCCCTCTCTCCCTTCCTCTCTTCCTTTCTGCCTCCCTCCCTCTCTCCCCCCACCCTTCCTCTCCTTTCCTCCCTCCCTCCCCCTCCCCCTCCCCCTTCCTCTTTTCTTTCTGGCTGGTGCAGCTGCTTGGGCCAGGTGTGCATTCCCAGTGAAGCGTGCCATTTCTTTTTTACCAATAAAGCTGGCTTTGCATTTGCTCCCTTGCTTGGAGATTTCCGGCTAGGCCTGGAGATGATGTGGTAGGCACGGACTGTCTTAAGATAAGGGGTGGGTAACTGTGCTGACTGTATCTGGGGGCACAGAACATCTCAAGAAGGGCTCCTGACCCCCTGCCTGAGTCTCCATGGCTCCGGGCTGCCCCGCCCCTGGCATCCCTGGTGCGGTGGGAGCCCAGCTTCCCTCCGGATTTGTACCCAGACCTTTTGAGGCCAGTGCCAGGGCGGAGGGGAGACCCCCCCGAGTCCGATGCACCTGGGATGTTGCTGGGCTTTCATAGCCGATGGCCGTCTCTATTCTCGTGCAGCTGTCTGTCTGTCCACGGCCTGTGCCCCAGCTGTGCGTGGACGTGACACCCGCCCAGGTGCGTAGTTGGGCACAGCCCCCAGCGCGTGCTCCCGGACTCCCTGCGTGCAAGGACTGTCCCTCCAGTTATTGGGAGTGCTGTTAGCACACATCCCTCGGCCGTCGGACCCTCAGGGGCTGCCTCAGCTGCAGAGGCCACTTCACCCAAGGTCAGCTGTCCTCCCACATCCGATGACTGCTCCGGGTGCAAATGCCGAAGTCCTGGCCATCTTGGCCTCACTTGGGACAACCCCGAAGGCCTGTTCTGGCTCCAGAACTCCCTGCAGGGTCAACTGAAACAGTCCTTGGGCCTGCCTCGCAGCTTGACCTCTCCCTCTGCCCAGTCCTGCCTCTCCCTTCCTCAGTTGACTCCCGGGTGCCCATTAAAAAACATCCTGCACTTTGTACTTCACCTCAGACTTGGCTTCCCTCGGACCCAGACTCTGGCTGCTCACGGATCCACTCTATCGAGGGACTTTGGGCTACAGGTTACGGGACACCTGACCAAACTGGCCTGAACAACAAAGGGCTCAGGTAGATAAGTGTTCTAGGTGAGGCGAGGCTTTACCCGGAAATCAAGCGAGGACACCTTCCTCTACTTTGTTCTCCAAAGTGTTCTCCTCCCCCTGAGGCTGGCACTCCTGTGGTCACGGCGTGGCTCCCAGCATCTCCTGGCAGGGCGGGGGTTACGATTCGTTGTTCACGTCCTACTGGAAAGAGTGTCTCTCCCAGAATTTTCAGCCAAAGTCTTCCATCTTCACTGTGACCGGACCGGCTTATACCGCGTGCCCACCTTGAAGCAGTCAAGGAAGTGGAGAATGCCTTCGGGTTTAGTCTAGGGCATGCACACCACCCTTGGAGCAGGGGAGGGGTGGTTGGGGTGGAGCACGTGACCTAGGCTAAGGCGGTAGGCACCTCCAGAACCACACGGGTCCCCAAATTGAAATGGAAAATGTTTTTTTTTAATATTTTATTATTTTTAAAATTATTATTATTATTTTTTAACATTTATTAACTTTTGAGAGACAGCACAAGCGAGGAGAAGCAGAGAGAGAGGAGACACGGAATCCGAAGCAGGCTCCTGGCTCTGAGCTGTCAGCACAGAGCCCGACCCGGGCCTCGGGCCCACGAACTGTGAGATTATGACCTGAACTGAAGTTGGACACTTAACTGACTGAGCCACCAGGTGCCCCTAAAGATTTGTTTAAAAGTAATCTCTATACCTGGGGCGCCTGGGTGGCTCAGTCGGTTGAGCAGCCAACTCCGGCTCAGGTCATGATCTCACAGCCTGTGAGTTCGAGCCCCGCGTCAGGCTCCGTGCTGACAGCTCAGAGCCTGCAGCCTGCTTCGGATCCTGTGTCTCCCTCTCTCTCTGCCCCTCCCCTGCTTGCGCTCTTTCTCTCTCTCTCTCTCTCTCTCTCTCTCTCTCTCTCAAAAATAAATAAACATTAAAAATTTTTTTAAAGTAATCTCTATACCTAACGTGGGGCTTGAACTCACAACCCTGAGATCAAGAGTTGCATACTCCACCGACTGAGCCAGCCTGGCGCCCCGGAAGTGGACAGTGTTGAACATAATCCGAACAAACACTTAGCTGGCACTTACTCTCTCAACCCTATGAGGTACGTGTTGTTAGCATTTTCCATTGTACAGAGGAAGAACCCAATATGTGAAGGGGCAAAGGGATTTTTCCAAAGTCACCAGGCTAATCAGTGGTAGAGACCGGTCACTCTCACTTAACCACTGTACCATCAGGAGCTCAGCTGAGCCGCAGAGCTGAGGTGTCCGAACAGCCGGTTAAGTCACAACTAATGTGACAGTCAAGCCTTTTGTTGCTTACCCAGTGCAAGGAAGAGGCTAAGCCAGAGAAAGTGTCCACATCCGCCCTGTTGCATTTTCCCCAAGGAATGGCCCACTTGGTCAGGTGGATCAGTGCCTGGGGGTGGTTTTGCTGCTGAGGGAGCCCTGAATGAAAGGCTCTTGGAGTTTTGTGAATCTGCCCCCCCCCCCCCCCCCAAGGGGTTGAGATGGGGAAGGGAGAATGGGAGGGGCTACGAGAAGGAAAGTAAGTGCTGGGTCCTGAGGCAGACTGGAGACAAGTATCTTCAGGGGTTCCCCTCCCCCCTGATACGGAGGCCTTGGCAGAGGTACCCGAGGAGGGCCTTGGTGGCTGAGTCCCTGGTTGCTCCCCATTCAGAGACTGCCGTGCACTGGCGGGGCAACGAGGCTGGTGGGGGGAGAACTTTTCCCGGGGAGGCCTACCAGGGAAAGCCTTCGTAATGGCCTATGGCCTAAAAAAATCACGTGGGTTTTTTGGGTTTTTTGGCTCGGATCACGATCCCAGGTTCATGGGATCAAGCCCTGCATGGGGTTCCGCACTGAGCGTGGAGGCTGCTTAAGATTCTCTCTTTCTCTCTGTCTCTGTCTCTGTCTCTCTCTCTCTCGGCACCTGGGTGGCTCAGTTGGTTGAGCGTCCCGACTTCGGCTCAGGTAATGATCTCGCAGTCTGTGAGTTCGAGCCCCGCATCGGGCTCTGTGCCGACAGCTGGGAGCCCGGAGCCTGCTTCGGATTCTGTGTCTCCCTCTCTCTCTCTCTGCTCCTCCCCCGCTCACACTCTGTCTCTCTCTCAAGAAATAAACATTAGAAAAAATAAAAATAAAAAAGATTCTCTCACTCTGCCCCTCTACCCTGCCCACGCTCTTTCTCTCAAAAATAAATAAATAAATAAATAAATAAATAAATAAATAAATGTAATAAAATAATATTCTAATGGGTGTAAAGTGATATCTCATTGTGATTTTGATTTGTGTTTGTCTGACCACTAATGATGTTGAGCATCTTTCATGGGCTTATTTCAAAGAGCCTTTTGTGTGACTGAGTACTTTGAACTTCTGATCTTCCTGAGATATTTATTAGCAAAAGTTTCTACAACCATTGTACAGCCCCAAACCGTCTTTTTTTTTTTTTTAAGTTTATTTATTTTGAAAGAAAGAGAGACTGCATGAGTGGGGGAGAAGCAGAGAGAGGGGGAGACAAAGAATCCCAAGCAGGCTCTGCATTGTCAGCACAGGGACCCGAGGCGGGGCTAGAACTCACGAACCTCAAGATCATGACCTGAGCCGAAATCAAGAGTCGGACGCTTAACTGAGCCACCCAGGCGCCCCTACAGACAAAAACGCTTAGCGTTTTCCCTAGAACATGTTTTCCTTACAGTGAATCTCTTAATGTACCCTTCGTCATTGCCCGGTGTATTTCCCAAACCAAGCAAGTCCTGGTTGCTTTTGGGTTGACAGCTTTTTCCCTCGCTTTATCTCTCTTCTCTCCCTTTTACTATCAACAGCAAGAAGAAACCAGGCTTCACCTTCAACAGGTTCTAGTTTAGGTGACCGGCAGGAATTAGGAGGGATTTGGTAAGGCCCTGAAGGGTAGGGACCTACCCCGAGGACCGCTGGTTCCCAGTAACCCGGTGAGGATCGACCGTGGCGTGGGCATACCGGATATCGCCAGCAGATGGCGGTAAAAGGCCAATAAAAATTAACCTTCAGGGCCGGCTCCCTCGGAGTGGACGGCCGGTTTGTAACTCGCCCGTGGCGCGTTTTATCGGAGTTCGCAATTGCAGACGATCATTTGGACCGTGAGAGTGGCGAGGGGGAGACCTCGGTTATGTGCCTGTTGCCATTGCCTGCTCCATGCATCCAGCCTCACCCCTTCCTATTCTTCTCCGGTCCCGATTTCTAGTCCCACTTTCCTTGCCTCCGTCAAACAGGCTGATTTCCCGCTCAGCCTTTGCGCTGGCAGGGCCCCTGGTCTGAATGCTCTTGTGTCCGTCTTACCATGCGGTGGTAGTTCAAATTTCCTTTCTCAGAGAGGTCTTGCCTGACCGCAATTTCTAAGGTGGTTCTCCTTGCCCATCACATCGTTCTATTTTATTCTAATTAATTTATCTATCATTTTATTTTATTTATAGCATCGACTACTGCCGGACATTAACACATTCATTTACTTCTTTTTATATCTGTGGTCTGAGTCCCCCAGCTATAAGGTAAGCAGCAAGAGGATAAGCAATTTGTCTTTCTGGTTTATGGCTACCCCTGGTGTGGGGCGCAGCGCCTGGCACACAGTTGATGCTCAACAAATACTTATCAAATTACTGAACGAGTGAACTGGCCCTGCTATTCGTAAAGCTAGGTTTCAGCAGTGACACTTGCATCGTCATGGAAACAGAGCCCCAACCCAGGGAAAAGGCTCCAATGAAGAGGCAAAAAGGAGTATAAGGCAAACTGCATTATAAGACCATCGCTGCTCTGTGAGCTTCCGATGGCAGGACCTGGGTGCTTGGCCACACCCTCCCATTGCGCTGAGGCGACAAACAGGACGTCTGTAACCTCCACGTCACCTTTTATCTTCACGCAGGCGTGTCCCTGGGTTAAACATTGCACAATCTTTTTGTGCAGCTTTTTTTTTAATGGTTGGCTTGAACCTGCAAATCGTCTCTTAAGAATGCAGCCGCGTTGGGGTGCCTGCGTGGTTTAGACGGTTGAGCGGCCGACTTCAGCTCTGTCATGATCTCACGGTTGTCGAGTTCGAGCCCCGCTTCGGGCTCTGTGCTGACAGCTGGGAACCTGGAGCCTGCTTCGGATTCTGTGTCTCCCTCTCTCTCTGCCCCTAATCCACTCGCATTCTGTCTCTCTCTCAAAAATAAATAAACATTAAAAAAAAACAAAAACAAAAACAATGCAGCCGCATAGGGGCGCCTGGGTGGCTCAGTGGGGTAAGCTCACAACTCTTGGTTTCCGCTCAGGTCATGATCTTGTGGTTTCATAAGTTTGAGCCCTGCGACGGGTTCTGCACTGACAGTGCTGTGGAGCCTGCTTGGGCTTCTGTCTCTGACCCTCCCCCACTCGCGCTGTCTCTGTTTCTCTCAACATAAATAAGTAAACTTAAAAAAAATTAACAAACAAAAGAATTCAGTAGCATTCACACACAAAAAAAAAAAAAAAAAAAAAAAAAAAAGAAAAGAAAAGAAAGAAAAAATGCAGCAGCAACTAGGGACGCCTGGCTGGCTCAGCGGTTGGTGCATGCAACTCTTGATCTCGGGGTCGTGAGTTCAAACCCCGTGTTGGGTGTAGAGAGGACTTAAAAGTAAAATCTTTAAAAAAATGCAACAGCAACTCGTGCCCACCCCACCTGAGCAGGGTTCAATTACCTCCATTTCCCATGAAAATGCATCATGGTGACTAGCTCTGAATGGGCCCTTGTACTCATGGAATTTCTGCAAAGTTCTGTCTTAGGCAAATTAGAATTTGCGTAGAGGGTTAAGTAGGGGAGATGATGCAAGATGCAAAGGCAACAAGTACAAGCTCTCACGGCTTAAGACAGTGGTTTGGGGGGCGCCTGGGTGGCGCAGTCGGTTAAGCGTCCGACTTCAGCCAGGTCGCGATCTCGCGGTCCGTGAGTTCGAGCCCCGCGTCGGGCTCTGGGCTGATGGCTCAGAGCCTGGAGCCTGCTTCCGATTCTGTGTCTCCCTCTCTCTCTGCCCCTCCCCCGTTCATGCTCTGTCTCTCTCTGTCCCAAAAATAAATAAAGCGTTGAAAAAAAAAAAAAAAAAGACAGTGGTTTGGTTATTACTAGGTGATATCTTAGGGCTGTGTAGATTCTTTCTAGTAGAAGCACATGAAAAATATAGATTCAGTGTCTAAGTAGCTATTTACACAAGTTTAATGTAGATGTGCATAGTTATGGGCAGGGTCCTTTCGAACAAGTGACAGAATACTGGTATAACATTGACTGAACAATCTTCTCTTTTTAAATGTTGACAATAGGGGCGCCTGGGTGACTCAGTCGGTTAAGCATCAGCTCAGAGCCTGGAGCCTGCTTCAGATTCTGTGTCTCCCTCGCTCTCTGCCCTTCCCCTGTTTGCGCTCTGTATCTCTCTCTCAAAAATAAATAAACATTAAAAAAAAACCTTTAAAAAATGTTTACAGTAAAAACAATTCTAAATTAAAAAAAAAAAAAAATCTGAATACACTCACTGTCCTGAGCCAGTTTTGAGAACTGCAAGGGTGTATTTCATCATGGAGCATCTCAGTTTGACTCTAGATACATGTACCTAATGCTGGCTCTCAGCTTTAATTTCAGTTGTTTAATGGAGAAAAAAAAAAAAAGATGCTTTCAGAGACTCAAATGGACCTGTGGCCCAGAACACTGAAACACAGCCAGTGGGGCGCCTGGGTGGCTCGGTCAGTTAAAAGTCTGACTATTTTGGCTCAGATCATGATCTTGTGATTCATGAGATCGAGCCCCACACGTGGGGCTTCGTGCTGACAGTGCAGAGCATTCTTGGGATTCTCTCTCCTTCTCTCTCTGCCCCTCCCCTGCTTACACTCTCTCTTTTTTTTCCCCCTCTTTCAAAATAAATAAATAAACTAAAAAAAAAAAAACCCACAGGGGTGCCTGGGTGGCTCAGTCGGTTGAGCGTCTGACTTCGGCTCAGGTCATGATCTCATGGTTTGTGGGTTCGAGCCCCATATTGGGCTCTGTGCTGACAGCTCGGAGCCTGGAGCCCGCTTCAGATTCTATGTCCTCCTCTCTCTCTGCCCCTCCCCTGCTTGCGCTCTGTCTCTCTCTCCCAAAATAAATACATATTTAAAAAAAAACCCACAGCCAGAAATTTCAGGATGTTTCATGACTTCATATCTCTTCTCTAAGTTTCTGGGGACACAGTATCTTCGTGGTCAGGATAGCTTGCTTTCTGCTTGTGATGGACAAGCAGGAAGCTACTCTACTTTCTGTAATAACAACTCCAAAACTTCCTTTTGGGGAATCCACCCCAATCCCTGCAGAGGCTGGCTCTATTTCTGGATTTGGGGGTGAGATTTGTGACCAAGACAATCAGAGGGTCCCATCCCCCAGCCACTGATTGATTTAGAGATGGGCACAAGATCTAAGTAGGGTCAATCGGGTCTACTGAGGCTCGGGTCTTGGACTTCTATTTGTGCTGCTGGGGTAGTGAAATCTCTTTCCTCCTGGATTTCTTATTGGAGTTGATGTGTAACTGCAGTTGCTTGAGAGCAGTATGCATATACAGCTATCAATGAATCCACGGCAGCAGGAGGTAGCATATTACCACTGGAGGTGAAAGAAGACAGGTTCTAATGACATCATGTGACCCCTCACAAACAGCTTTGATGATTGTCCCTGGTCTTTTGGTTGGGTGAGCCAATAAATTGCCTGGAGAGTGTTGACTGATATGTAACTAAATGGCTCCTTTTTGTATGGAAGCCTGGAATTGACTTTGAAATACATCAAGAAAATAAGATGTCTCGTTAACAGCACTTTCTAACGTTCGCCCTCTTAGGAAAAGGAAGATGCAGAAGCTTAAAATAGAATTCTTACTTATCAAAATACATGCATGAATTCTGGAAATGTGGCTTCAGGGCTGTTAAAATCTGTGATTAAGTCAATCAGTATTGCACACCTCGGGACCCCTGGCTGGCTCAGTCTCAATGGAGTGTGGGACTCTCGATCCGGGGTCTGGAGTTTGAGTGTGGAGCCTACTTAAAGAAATATTGTATGCCTACTCTGTCTGTGCCAGGTGCCCACTCCAGCAAGGTTGGGGCAGCTCAGTAGTGGGAAATAATGCAGACCCTAAATGCTTTTATTTGCTCAGTTGGCACGCCTCACTCAATGGGAATATCAGCACTGCCTTGAAGAAATGAACAATTCTCATCCTCCATCAGCTTCGAGTTCAAATTATTCTGATGTTCTGTCGCATCAGTAAAAATAATCACCTGATTTACCATGGGAGGCAGGGGTGGCTTGATGGGTGTGTGATTTGTGCAGTCACACAGGTCCCTATACTCAGAAGGACTCTCTGCTTGGTTTAATATTCTATGGTAGCTGTCTTGAAATTCTTAATAATTTTGGAACAAGTGACCTCATATTTTTATTTTGCACTGGGCCCCGCGAATTATGTCTCTTGTACTGACTGCGGTCCATTAAGTTGAACCTCAGATTCCTTAAATCCCACCACCAACCACCCCCTGCCCCCGCCATTTTTTGATTTGCAGAAGCAGCTGAATGCGTTCTTCATCAGATTTATGCCACCAGCCTGCATTTCTGCCATCTGATTCCATGAAAACGAATGCATTTCTGTACTATGTTTCATAGCCTCAGGACACACAGCGTGATGATTAAAGGCACGAACATGGAGAAATGTCACATCTTCTACTTCTTTCATCCTGTTATCTGACTGAGAAATGATGCTGTGGGAGAGGCGCATGAATAACTACTGGAACACTCTCTTCTGGTCTGCATTGCTCTAGTGAACCCAGCTTTTTCACATTCATGACAAATTTAAAAAATGATTTACCAGCGAAAGAGCCCAAATACAGGTGCTAAAATTAGGCCCAACGTTTTCTGCTAAAAATATCAAGATGGATGCACTTTATTCACAGTTCATGAGTTGGATCCTTCTTAGAGGGGCCCTTTGTCTAAGTAAAAATGGCTCCAAGGATGGGACCAGGGAGAGGTTGAATGCCAGGAGGGGGAGATTTCTTACTATCTGTAAGATACACGGGAGGGACTCAGCAGACATCTTTTGCTCCTTCCCGGAAGCCATGGCATCTTCAAATTAAAGACGGTTTGGCGGGGCAGGGGGCGCCTGGGTGGCTCAGTTGGTCCGACTGGCGTCCCACTTCACCCACCTCAGGTCATGATCTCGCGGTGTGTGAGTTCGAGCCCCGCGTCGGGCTCTGTGCTGACAGCTCAGAGCCTGGAGCCTGTTTCGGATTCTGTGTCTCCCTCTCTCTCTGCCCCTCCCCCGTTCATGCTCTGTCTTTCTCTGTCTCTCAATAATAAATAAACATTAAAAAAATTTTTTTAAAGAAGGTTTAGGGGATAGTGATCAAAGGCAGCTACCCAGGAGGCAGAGGGAAAGCATGCTAAGTGCCTCGGGAGAGCTTCAAACTCCCTCTGACTTGAAAGGAAGAGATACTCTTGGACGAGAAAAAACGTAAGTGGTTAGTCCATTCCCAGTCTCCATTTCATAGCAGACTCATTTGCCCAAAGTTTTCTTATGAAACATTTCAAACACATAGCAAAGTGGAAAGAATACCCTTTCCCCACCACCTAGATTCTACTCTTAACAATGTGCCATACTTGCCTCATCACATGTCTGTCCATCTGTCCATCTTCCCATCCAGCCATCCACCCATCTTATTTTCATGATATATTTCTCTTTTTTTTTTAGTTAGGAATTTGGTGTTTTTAAATTGTGGTAAAAAAAAAAATAAAATTTACCATCTTAACCATTTCTTTCTTTTAAATGTTTATTTATTTATTAATTTAATTTTGAGAGAAAGAGAGAGAGAGAGAGAGAGAGAGAGAGAGAGAGAGAACTATTGGGGGAGGGGCAGAGAGAGAGGGAGACACAGAATCCAAAGCAGGCTCCAGGCTCTGAGCTGTCAGCACAGAACCTGATGCGGGGCTTGAACCCATGAATGGTGAGATCATGACCTGAGCCCAAGTTGGATGCTCAACCGACTGAGCCACCTAGGCAGCAACCCCCCTCCACTGCCCCCGGTCTTAACCATTTCCAAATGTAGAATTTAGTGGTTTTAAGAATGCATCCATTGTGGTGCAACTAATCTTCAGAACCTTTTCAATTTATACAACTAAAATTATACCCATTAAATCTCAGCTCTCCATTTTCCTGTTCCCCCAGTCCCTGGCAAATGCCACTCTTCTTGTTTTCCTGAATTGGGGTATTCTTGGTAGTTCAGTTCAGTGGAATCACACGGTATTTGTCTTTTCTGCAACTGACTTTTTTTTCACTTAGCACAGCATCCTCCAGGTTCATCCATGTTGTAGCATCATTCAGAATTTCCTTCCTTTTTAGGGCTGAGTAATATTCCATCGGACAATTATGCCACATTTTGTCTTCCCATTCGTCCGTTAGTGGACGTATGGGTTGGTTCCACCTTTTGGCTATCGTGAATAGTGCTGCTGTGAAAATCGGTGTGCAATGTCTCTTCAAGTTCTTGCTTTCAATTTTTTCCAACTTTATTGAGGAATAATTGGCAAATATAATTGTATATATTTAAAGTGTATTAAGGTACTATTTCTATTTCACCTATCCACATTCTTTCTAGAAGTTTCTTTTTTACTAACAGAACCCCAAATTTTAAAGACTCATTGCCTCTGGGAATAAAGATAACATTTTCTAGCTTCCCTTAAAGATGGTGTGGCCATGAGACTAAGTTCTGGCCACTGGTATGTAAGCAGAAGTGTTGTGTGGGACTTTTGGGAAAGTTGCCTAAGGACGAGGATCCTTTTGTCCTCACCCATTCCTTCTGTTCTCTGAAACAAAAGCATGATGGCTGGAGGTCCAGCACCCACTTTGTGCCATGAGGTGACCTTGAGTATGGAGGCTATTCACTAGGGATGGTGAAGCAGCAAATTAGCAATCTGGGTTGATGATGACATAGTGGGCCTGTCAAACCAACTCCTGAACTACTTCAAAAAAATTTTTTTTAATTTTTTAATGTTTATTTATTTTTGAGAGAGAGATAGACAGGCAGACTGTGAGTGCGGGAGGGGCAGAGACAGAAGTAGACATAGAATCCGAAGCAGGCTCCGGGTCCCTAGCTGTCAGCACAGAGCCCGACATAGGGCTGGAACTCAGGATCTGCGAGATCATGACCTGAGCCGAGGTTAGACACTTAACCGACTAGGCCACCCAGGCGCCCCTCGCCCGAATTACTTTCTACAAAAGTCTTTTGCGTGAGAGGAATAAACTAAAAAAAAAAAATTAAAAAATAATAAACAAAAATTTTTTTTAAAGTTTATTTATTTTTGAGAGAGAGAGAGAGAGAGAGCACAAGTGAGGGCAGGACAGAGAGAGAGAGGGAGACACAAAATCTGAAGCAGGTTCCAGGTTCCGAGCTGTCAGCACAGAGCTTGATGTGGGGCTCAAACCCACGAACCTTGAGATCATGACCTGAGCCAAAGCCAGATGCTTAACTGACTGAACCACCCAGGGTCCCCAAGAGGAATAAACTTCTATATTGCTTAAACCCTTTTGGGTTTTTCTGTTATATGAAGCTGGATTTATATGAAGCTGGATTTAATAATAGTTTCTATTATATGAAGCTGGATTTAAATTACTTAATATAAGTAATTTAAGTAAATAAAGAAGGTTTCCCACCTTCTGTTTCTATCTACCGTTTTTACAGCCCCCAATTTTTCAGACACAACTCTGTAATAAATTCCACGTCTTTACAATCTAAAGCTCAAAACATTATTTTAATTTTTATGTTTTATAATTCCCAAGACTTTGGTGTATGAACTTTGTGGTAGTAATTATTGTTGCTTCTGGGTCCACGGTAGGTTTTTATTTCTTTGTCCCCTTGCGGCTGGATGGAACCATGGGACTCATTTTTTTTTTTTTTTTAATCTTTATTTTTTTTGAGAGAGAAACAGAGCGTGAGCAGGGGAGGAGCAGAGAGAGAGAGAGAGAGAGAGAGAGAGAGAGAGAGAGATGGAGACAGAATCTGAAGCGGGCTCCAGGCCCTGAGCTGTCAGCACAGAGCCCGACGCGGGGCTCAAACTCACAAACCCTGAGATCATGACCTGAGCCGAAGTCGGCCGCTTAACCGACTGAGCCACCCAGGCGCCCCATCATGGGACTAATTCTGACCAATGAACTGTAAGAAGTGGCTGCTGTCACTTGAGAACTGGAGCATATAACTGCCAGTGTGAGGGCCTGCAGGGCTCCTTTTCCTTCCGGAACGGTGGCTGGGAATATTAGCAGCCAGCCTGGGTCCTGGGGACAACGAGGAGCAGAGCACCCCATTGACATGTGATGGTCAGGTAGCATGATCAAGAAAGAAGCTTTTTTTCTTTAAGACCATTGAGATTTCCTGCTTGCTCTTACCGCAGCAGTAAGCACCCTAGCCCAGCTGTCCTCAGATGTGGTCAGTGGACTCCCAGGGGCCTCCAGAACCGCTTAAGGTGGTCCTCAGGGGGTGGTCAAACTATTTTCCTATCGACACAAAGGCAATTGGTTTTTTAATTTTTTATTCTATTTTTTTAATTTTAATTTAATTTAATTTTATTTTTATTTTATTTTTATTTATTTTTATTTTTATTTTATTTATTTGCCGTGTTGGCATTTGCACGCCTGGTTCACAAGCAGTCGTGGGTAAAACTGTTGGCCCCGTAGCATGAACCAAGGTGGTGGCCCCCGAGCTGTTCTTCCTCACCTTTGATTCACCGTAAAATAAAAGGAGCAAGCAATACACCCAAAGGAACAGCAACCACCACCACCACAAAAACCTAGCTGTACTTAAGAATGTCCTTAATGACAATCAGAATTTTGATCAAATTTCATCCCATGAGGCCTAGAGGCACCAAGGGCAGGCTGCTCCCACACGTGCCATTTTGGCACCCTGATTGTTTGAAATTAAAGTTACGTGATAATGGGGCCCCTGGGTGGCTCAGTCGGTTGAGCGTCCGACTTCGGCTCAGGTCATGATCTCGCCGCTTTTGAGTTCGAGCCCCGCGTAGGGCTCTGTGCTGACGGCTCAGAGCCTAGAGCCTCTTCAGATTCTGGGTCTTTCTCTCTCTCTCTGCCCCTCCCCCGCTCACACTCTGTCTCTCAAAAATAAATAAACATTAAAAAAAAAAAAAGTTACGTGATAATAAAAGTTACGTAGCGCAGGGACGCTTAGGCTGTTCTCTGTCCCCTTGAAAGCAGGAAACCAGTCTTTCCCTGTGAAAGATACCATCCCTGTACTAGAAAGTTAAAAGACATTTT
Organism: Herpailurus yagouaroundi; assembly: GCF_014898765.1. NCBI lineage: Eukaryota > Metazoa > Chordata > Mammalia > Carnivora > Felidae > Herpailurus > Herpailurus yagouaroundi. Next base: position 14,108,537 of record NW_024412427.1, on the reverse strand, counting down.
CATCCTCAGAGGCAGGGACTTCAAAGGAGAGAAAGCTTAGAAGCACATTTTATTTTTTCAAATTTACTACCCCAGCCTACACTCTGCTTAGAATTCTCTACGAATTAAAGCTCCCAAACACCTGTTTTCTATATCCTGTCAATTCGTCACAGATTTATTGCCCAAAATGTATAAAAAGTGCCTGCCTTGGTCATTTCTTTAGGGCTCACTCTTGGGCTTCTGTGCACATCTAACAGAATCTCGGTTTTTTTTCCTCCTGTTCACTTGTCTTCTGTAAACTTAATTCTGGGTTGGCTGGAAGACCTTGGAGGATAGAGGAAGAATTTTTTTCTTCCGTACAGAACACATTCTTTTTCATCTTCTGTATGATGAAGCGGGAAGTACATCTAAAGCAGTTTGGAAGTATAATGGCGTCTCAAGGAAAAAAACACTTGTGCCGCTGAATTGTGAGCCACTCTTCGTGAAACACCATTTTAATTTGGATGAATGACTTATAGGCAAATTCTGGTTATCCAGACTTTGGTATGGTATTAACAAGAATGTGCGTCATTGTGATTTATAAGAACTACAGGGGCGCCTGGGTGGCTCAGTCGGTTAAACGTCCGACTTCAGCTCAGGTCGCGATCTCGCGGTCCGTGAGTTCGAGCCCCGCGTCGGGCTCTAGGCTGATGGCTCAGAGCCTGGAGCCTGTTTCCGATTCTGTGTTTCCCTCTCTCTCTGCCCCTCCCCCGTTCATGCTCTGTCTCTCTCTGTCCCAAAAATAAATAAAACGTTAAAAAAATTAAAGAAAAAAAATAAGAACTACATATTTGGTCTTTGCCTGTAGATCCTGGCTCACAGCTTCCCAAACCCTTGGAATTTCCTAAGGGTGGAGAGTGATAAAGGTGTCTTTTCTTATGTTAATGAGGCGACTTTTGGATTCTACCTAAGGGTCGGGGCTGGTTGCCAAGGGAACCCACCCAGCAATTAAAGGGTTGGGATTTCCAAATCCCCCCACCTCCCATCCTGGGGTTAGGGGGAGGGGCTGGAGGTTAAATCAGCCATTGGTCAATGACTTAGTCAATCAGGACTATGTAATAAAGCCTTCATAAGATCCAAGGGGACAGTTTTTTGGTCTTTTTTGGGGAAAGCTTCCACATGCCATTGAGTTGGACCCCGTACTCCAGGAGGACAGAAGCTCCCTTGTTTGGAACCTCGGCCTATGTATCCCTTCAAGTGGCAGTGTCCACATTAAGTGAGTGTTCCCCTGAGTTCTGTGAGAGACTCTTGCAAACTAATCAGACCTAAGGAGGAGGTTGTTGGAACCTCCAACCTGTACCTTGTCAGTCAGAAGCAAGGGCAATAGCCTGGGGTTGGCGCCAGGCATTGAGGCCGGGGTGGGGGACAGGCTTGTAGGACGGAACCCTTAGCCTGTGGAATCTGCTATCTCCGGAGAGACAGTGTCAGAATGAAGTTGAATTTTTCGATTCTAGGCTGGTGTCTGAGAGTTGTTTGACGTTGTGTGTATGGGAAACACCCCTACCCCCCATATTGGAATTGGGTCCAGGAACCCTAAGAGAAAATGATGTTTTGCTATTGTATAATGAAATATGTAAAAATGTGAAAGATTTGGTAACTCAGTGAACCAGTATTTTCCAAATGACCGATGCATGAAGTGACCAGATCATGCATGGGTAACAGATCCATTTGAAGAAAACAATAGACCCGGGCGCCTGGGTGGCTCAGTCGGTTGAGCGTCCGACTTCAACTCAGGTCACGAGATCTCGCAGTCCGTGAGTTTGAGCCCCGCGTCGGGCTCTGTGCTGACAGCTCGGAGCCTGGAGCCTGTTTCCGATTCTGTGTCTCCCTCTTTCTCTGACCCTCCCCTGTTCATGCTCTGTCTCAAAAATAAATAAACATTAAAAAAAAAAAGTTAAAAATAGAACTACCCTATGATCCAGTAATTACACTACTGGGTATTTATCCAAAAAATACAAAAACGCAAATTCAATAGACAAATTATGGAAACAGCTTAAGTGTCTCTCAATAGATGAATAAACAAGATGTGATATATATGCACACACATATACGTATATCGGTATCCTCTTCAGAATGTGACCTATAATGTCTATCTCCTGCTGTCTAATTATTATTCATATTTATATACATACACACAATGGAATACTATTCAGCTGCAAAAAAGAATGAAATCTTGCCATTTTCAATGACATGGATGGAACTAGAGAGTATAATTCTAAGTGAAAGAAGTCAGAGAGAGACAAATACCATATGATCTCACTCATATATGGAATTTAAGAAATAAAGCAAAACAAACGAACACAGAAAAAAAAAAGAGAGGGAGAAAGACAAACCAAGAAACAGACTCTAACTATAGAGAACGATGGGATGGTTACCAGAGGGGAGAGGCGGGTGGGGAGGGATGGGTAAAATAGTTGATGGGGATTAGGGGGTCACTTGTGATGAGCGCTGGGTGATGATATATGGAATTGATGACTCATTATATTGTACACCTGAAACTATTATTACACTGTATGTTGGTGTATCTACTCAATTTTAGTAAATTTTAGTCCACATAATTTTATAGTATAACCTGGGTGTACAGATATAGATATAGATATAATATAGATATACAGATATAGATATATAGATATATAGATATAGATATAAATATAGATATAGACATACGTAGGCTCCACACTGGAGTGATCAAGACCTGAGCCGAGATCAAGAGTCCGAGGCTCTACCAACTGAGCCACCCAGGTACCCCAGTATTTTTATATTTGAACCAAGTAGTAATTCATTATTCATGCCAGCCAGGGAACACTGCTTCTGAAGGCCTCACCTGATTTGGTCAGACCTATATGGATAACCTCTGTATATTAAGGCCCACTTTGACTTGAGACTTTTATTATATCTGCACAATCCCTTCATAGCTGGACTTTGATCGGTGTTTGATTGAATTAGCAGGGGACAGGAATCTGGGGGTGGGAGTAATGTTAGAATTTTGCCTATCACGAAACCCCAGTTTATATGACATTATAGGTAATGGAAAGAGAGCTGATGCTTTATAGAAAGGCAAAGGAAATTAAAATGTTATCGGCGGTTTTGCTTTCGTGTAAAAAGCAAATTAAAAAAAACCAGAATAAAACGTGCCATCTCTATTTTCAAAAGTTTTGACATTCTCTAACCAATGCATCGTTATAAAAGAATCGAAGCACGTCTCTATTCATTTTCTCAAAACAATGATAACTGTTTGTCAATTGTGCTTTTTGCTAATTGGTAAAATTAAGTACTGAAATTCCAGGGGCACCTGGGTAGCTGAGTCGTTGAACCTCGACTTGGGCACTTGGGCTCAGGTCACGATCTGGCTGCTGGTCAGTTCCAGCCCCACGTTGGGCTCGATGCTGTCAGCCTGTCAGCGCAGAGGCTGCTTCAGATCCTCTGTTCTTCTCTCTCTGCCTCTCCCCCACTTGCGCTCGCCCCCAAATAAATAAAAAAAAAAAAAAATTCCAAAACTGAGTGCTACAGACTGAATATTTGTGTCCCCCCAAGATTCACAGGTGTTAGTTCCCAAACTGGGGGAATTTGAGCGGGGGGGGGCGCGCAGATCTGGAACCGCCCGGAACCCAGAGGGCAGGGAGAGACCCAAGAAGGGGGCAGATCCGCCCCCAGATGGGTGGCTGGTTCAATGAGCGAGGGAACTTACCTACGAGAGGCTTGTCTCGAGAGCCTTAATGGGTTCCGCAAAGGCTCCATTTCCGACGGTCTCATCAACACAGCGCTCTCTCAAGGCTGTGTCCTTGAAAATGGCTCCGGCCGTGGAGGTGGTGGGCGGAACCAACATGCTAAGGACGGGGCAGGGGGTGAGGGACCTCCCAGCTCCCGGGTCGACCTGCTATCGCGTCCTCTGGATGACCTCCTCCAACCACAGGTCGCAGCCCCAGCCCCCCCTCCGTGACTGTACTTGAATGTGGGGCCTCTAAGGAAGTGCTTACGGATAAATGAGGCCATGAGGGTGGGGCTCGTATCCTTTCGGATTAGGTTCCTTGTAAGAAGAGACCCCAGAACCAAGCCCCCTGTCCGCCCTGTGAGGACACAGCCGGAAGATGGCCAGGAGGGCTCTTTCCAGAAACCCACCCTGCCAGCCCTGGATCGGTGCCTTCCAGCCTCCAAAACTGTGAGCAAATAGACCTCTGTCGTTTAAGCCACTCAGTCTATGGGATTTTGTTAGGGGAGCCTGAGCAGACTAATGCACTGAGAAATATCAACATTTCATACATTTTATTATTTGCCTTTACGTTTGGAAATAAGATAATAATTATTAAAATTTAAAAATCGGGGTGCCTGGCTGGCTCATTCAGTAAAGCTTGTGACTCTTGATCCCTGGGTTGGAAGTTAAGAGCCCTACGTTGGGTGTAGAGATTACTTAAAAGTAAAGTCTTTTATTTTTATTTTTATTTTTATTTTTATTTTTATTTTTATTTTTTTATTTTTATTTTTATTTATTATATATATTTATTTATATATATTTATTTATATTTATTTATATTTTATTTATATTTATTTTATTTATATTTATATTTATTTTATTTTTATTTTTAAAAATTTTAAATATTTATTTTTGAGAGAGAGAGAGACAGACAGACAGAATGTGAGCGGGGAAGGGGCAGAGAGAGACAGAGGCACAGAATCTGCAGCAGGCCCCAGGCTCTGAGCTGTCAGCACAGAGCCTGACATGGGGCTGGAATCCACGGGGCTGGATTGTGAGATCATGACCTGAGCCAGAGTCGGTCGCTTAACCCACTGAGCCACCCAGGCGCCCCTAAAGTCTTGAAATAAATTTAAAAACCAGCCCATATTAGAAGACTGGTGGCTTATTTTTTTTTCTCTGCAGCTTATAAACCAGGGCCATGGGATGTAGTTGTTTTTTTTTTTTTTTTTTAAGGAAAATAAACATTTTATTTTCAAAAACTTCAGGACTTCAGCTTCAGAATGGAATGTCTTGAAAGTAGTTACTGTGCCATTTTTTTTCCTGGGTATAATGCCATGGTATGTACATTATTTTTATCGGTTTCATGCCTTTCTGCCAATTTGTAGTTTGATAACTCACAAGTTCAATTTCTTCTATGAATACGACTGTTCTGAAAGATAGAATATTAAGGACTATTCAATTTCATAGCAGCATTTTGGTTTGGTTGGTTAACATTCATCTTGACGTGGGTTACTAGGACAACCTCTTAACGAAGTTTCCCTCCTCCTACTCTCCTCCCTCCCTCTGTCCTTTCCTTCGTGGCCAAGCATACAATCACCATACAATTATCCTTGAAGCAAGATTCAGAGTTGTCTTCTTTTGCCAGGAAAAAAAACTGGCAGAAATAGAGGAGCAAGCTAAATACACACCTATTAAAATAGTGATTGCGATCGAGCATATTTAGAGCTCTGTTCGGTTTTCAGAGCATACCTGTTCCCCATAATTCCGGTTTCAGTTCCCTGTAGCAAAATGACACAGGGGAAAAGGGAGGGAAAGAATCCTCATCTTCTCACAGGAGAATTGTTTACTTCAGGGGTCTGTAGACGTTTGAGTTATAGCTCTTGAGTAGTTACACTTTAATATTTTGTATTGATACTTTATTTGATAAGAGGGACGTGTTGACCTAAATGAAAAGTTCGCTGTCGTCTCAGTATATTGAAGACATTTCTCCCACCCCCCCCCATGACACTTTTGTGATTGTGTTTTTTACTCTTTGATTTCAAAAATTACCCTAGAGTAAAATGGACTCTTTTGGGTATACAGTTGTATGAGTGTTGACTACCACTAAAGTCAGGATGCAGAACAGTCCCCCGCCATCTCCCCAGAGTCCCTTGGTATCCTTGACTACCGCAGAAGGCAATTCTTTCATCTTCTGCCCAGGAAGTCAAAGCCTGGCTGGCAGGCCAATTGAAGCAGAGAGGGAGAAGGAATCAGGTGTCTTACAGATCAATAGGTGATCTTTGAATTCTTTCCTTTTAGAGTGGTTTTCAGCTCCTCCGGTGCTCTTGAATCTAGCATTTCTTTGTTCATACTCTGCAGAGCAGACGCTTGCCTCTCTCTTTATTGCAACTTCTGATCATCTTTTGCTCTGAGTGAAGACTGTGAAGTGTGTATATTCCTGCTCTTAATTTCATTTATTTATTATTTAATTTAATTTTAATTTCATTTATTTATTGCAATCTACAAAGACTTTGCTAATTTTTGTGAATCTTCCGCAGGTTTTTGTGAGGAAATGTTGATTTTTTCTAGTCATGCAGAACGTTCTTTTTTTTTCAGTTATGCAGAATATTTTGTATTTTAATTATTCAAGTTTGTTAATTGTTTAGTACAAATTCTCCATGTCCTTCTTTTTTTTTTCTTTTTGTACTTGATTTATTGATTTCTGTAAAAAAATTAAAAAAAACTTTTTTTAACGTTTATTTTTGAGAGAAAGAGAGAGAGACAGAGCGCACGCAGGGGAGGGGCAGAGAGAGAGGGAGACACGGAATCCGAAGCAGGCTCCAGGCTCCGAGCTGGCAGCACAGAGCCTGATTAGGGCCTCGAACCCACAAATGGTGAGATCATGACCTGAGCTGAAGTCAGACGCTTAACTGACTGAGCCACCCAGGCATCCCATTGATTTATTGATTTCTAATAGCATTGGAGGTCATTTACCTGGAAGAAATTTTAGGAGAGACATTTTGGGTGGGAAAAACTTTATAAGTAGAAATGTGGTGCATCATTTTCTCTAGTATCCCCTCAATTCTGTCTCCTCCATGCACTGTGGGTGAAGGGGATAGAAATAAGGCATAGTATCCCATCTTTTTCAGAGGTTGTGTCTCGTCCTTTGATGGTTCATCATTGGTGGCACCACAAATAATTTTGGAATCCTGCCTTGGAATTGTTCCTTTTTATAAGTCTGTGTACATTTTTAAAGATTGGGGTATAAATGACATATGTTAGTTTTAAGCATACTTTAACACAACTTTCAAATATATAATACAGTATTATTAATTATAGTCACCATGTTATACATATCATCCCAGGACTTTATTTATTTTATAATTGGAAGTTTGTACTTTTGATGCTCTTCTGGCCATTTCTAGCCATTGTGCCCCATGGATCCCTGTGAATCTTTTTATTTTTATTTTTTTTAACGTTTATTTATTTTTGAGACAGAGAGAGACAGAGCATGAATGGGGGAGGGTCAGAGAGAGGGAGACACAGAATCCGAAACAGGCTCCAGGCTCTGAGCTGTCTGCACAGAGCCTGACGCGGGGCTCGAACTCACGGACCGCGAGATCATGACCTGGGCCGAAGTCGGCCGCTTAACTGACTGAGCCACCCAGGCGGCCCATCCCTGTGAATCTTTGATGGGGAGTGAGGAAATGAGTAGGAAGCTAGAAAATGTTTTGCCAGAATGAAAACCACACTGAGATACCACCTCACGCCAGTCAGAGTGGCCAAAATGAACAAATCAGGAGACTACAGATGCTGGAGAGGATGTGGAGAAACGGGAACCCTCTTGCACTGTTGGTGGGAATGCAAATTGGTGCAGCCACTCTGGAAAACAGTGTGGAGGTTCCTCAAAAAATTAAAAATAGACCTACCCTATGACCCAGCAATAGCACTGCTAGGAATTTACCCAAGGGATACAGGAGTACTGATGCATAGGAGCACTTGTACCCCAATGTTTATAGCAGCACTCTCAACAATAGCCAAATTGTGGAAAGAGCCTAAATGTCCATCAACTGATGAATGGATAAAGAAATTGTGGTCTTTATACACAATGGAGTACTACGTGGCAATGAGAAAGAAGGAAATATGGCCCTTTGTAGCAACATGGATGGAACTGGAGAGTGTGATGCTAAGTGAAATAAGCCATACAGAGAAAGACAGATACCATATGGTTTCACTCTTATGTGGTTCCTGAGAAACTTAACAGAAACCCATGGGGGAGGGGAAGGAAAAAAAAAAAGAGGTTAGAGTGGGAGAGAGCCAAAGCATAAGAAACTCTAAAAAACTGAGAACAAACTGAGGGTTGATGGGGGGTGGGAGGGAAGGAAGGGTGGGTGATGGGTATTGAGGAGGGCACCTTTTGGGATGAGCACTGGGTGTTGTATGGAAACCAATTTGACAATAAACTTCATATAATAAAAAAAAAAGAAAATGTTTTGCCAGTTTGAGTTGTGATGTGCTTTATAATTATCGTGCTTTGGTTAGAGTATTACTTTTTCTCGGTAATGTGTTTACTATAGAAAAAATAGAAAGTAGATAAATAACAGAAAACATTATCCGTAATCCCATATCTTTGTCCATTTAGGGCCTCTGGTTATCAGAAATGTTTTTATGAGGGGCGCCTGGGTGGCGCAGTCGGTTAAGTGTCTGACTTCAGCCAGGTCACGATCTCGCGGTCCGTGAGTTCGAGCCCCGCATCAGGCTCTGGGCTGATGGCTCAGAGCCTGGAGCCTGTTTCCGATTCTGTGTCTCCCTCTCTCTCTGCCCCTCCCCCGTTCATGCTCTGTCTCTCTCTGTCCCAAAAATAAATAAATGTTGAAAAAAAAATTAAAAAAAAAAAAAAAGAAATGTTTTTATGATGATAAAGAAATAATTTACTTGCTATCCCATGCTATTTTCTAAAGAGATTAAGTGCTAAGGAAGGTTATTATCTGCTGACCTGGTTACGGAGGGAAGAGGGTGGATGGGAGAGAAGCAGCAAGAGGCCAAGAGGTATGTTGTAGAGAATGCGGGGGAATTATAGGGAGTGGGTTGGGAATTGGAGGCCTGGGAAAGAGCCTTGATGAATGGAGGAGTGCAGTGACTGCCAAGACCCAGGACCTGTGGGCTGAGGTGTCAGTGGCCAAAAAGGAACTTGGAGGAAACCAAGGACTTTGAAAGGGAATGGTTGTGAAGTTTTGCTGGATAGGGTGATGGAAAATGTCTTCCCTATTTCCCCGTGACATCTTCAGGAAAGCATTTATTTCTCATGACTGCATTGTGGAGTTGAAGCTACTGTGGGATGCATTGCATTGTTTTCTTTGAGAAGGTCACGGAGAAAAAATAAAAGCTGTTGCTAGAACACCCCCCCCCCTAGCATTTTGGGTGCCTGTTTGTGCGTGTGCATGTATCTTTGGTATACAATGGGATCGATATGGATGTGATTTTTATAGTGCTCTTTGAGTGAATAAAACAGTTGGATTCTTTCTGTATGACTGAAGAAAGCTCTAAATTTATCCTTTTGAAAGGATGTATGCATTATAGATTATGAATATATCTGCTTAACACTTCTCTCATTTCTGGACGTTTAGGTAGTTTGGAGTTTTTTGCTATTTTAATCTATGCTGTTATCTGTGTTTGTACAATACATTAAAAAAACACTTGGATTCTTAAAAACAACAACAACAACAACAACGAAAAACCACGGATTCTTGTTATCTCCTCAGAATGTGTTCATTCCTAACATCCGAGTCTCTGAGCCAAAAAGCATGAACGTTTTTAGGGTTTTTGAGAAGGATAGCTAAATGTCTTCCAGATTTACCCGTTTAGTCCTAACTAGTCTGATGACAAGGCTTGTTTCTATCTATACCTTGACAAACGTGGGCTTGCAAATCTTTCGAATATCTGACAATCTGATAGATAAAAATGAGAGGTCACTGCAGCTTTAATTTGCATTTATTGGTTTTATAAATTTAAAAATTTTATTTTTATCTGAAGTATACTTGACGTATATTAGTTTCAGGTGTACCACACAGTGGCGCAACAATTACATACGTTACTCAATGCTCATCCTGAGCAGTGGAGTCACTATCTGTGACCCGTTACAAAAGTATTGTGATACTATTACAGTATTATTGACTGTATTCCCTATGCTATACTTTTCACCCTGGGTGTTTATATTATAACTGGAAGTTTGTGACTTTTAATCCCTTCCACCTGTTTCCCCGCCCCTGCCCTCCCCACGACTCCTCCGACTCCGTGTTCATTCTCTGTATTGATGGGTGTGTTTCTCTTTGTGGTTGTTCTTTGTTTATGCATTTGTTTTATTTTGTAGATTTCACCTGTAAGTGAAATCACATGGTCCTTCTCTGTCTGACTTATTTCACTTAGCATCCTACTTTCTAGGTCCATCCATGTTGTTGCAAGTGGCAAAATTTCATTCTTTTTATGGCTGAGTGATGTTCCATTGAATATAATTGGTTCAATTTGCATTTATTTGAGACCGAGTAAGACGTTTTCTCCCCCATGTTCTTTGGCCATTTTCACAGTTACGTTGCTAGTTCATGTCACGCAGCCCTTTTTCTACTAGAGGTTTGAGGTTTTCCTCCTTTATGTTAACTTACTATATTTTTAGGGTATCAGCACTTTGTCATATATGTCTCAATTTGTCATTTGCCTTTTAACTATTTAACTATTTATGATACTTTAGTTTTTCTGTTTCACTTTGAGGTTTATTTTAATATACATATCTTTTGAGGTATCGTTGACATACAACAAACTACCCACATTTAAAGGGTCCGAGTTGGGAAGTTTTTGCCTTATGTATACCCCTGCCAGGCCGTCACCACAATTAAGATAATGAACACATTCACTGCCTCAAAGTGTCCTCATGCCTCATTGTAACTCCTCCTTCCACCCGCCCCTCATATTCGTAGGCAACCACTGGTCTGCTTTCTGTCATTAGGGATTACTTGGAGTTTTCTAGAATTTCATATAAATGGAATCAGACAGAATAAACTTTTTTGGGTAACTAGTTATTAAAGAGTTGTACATTTAAAAGCACAATGAGATACCACTACATGCTTACTAGAGTGGCTAAAATTTAAAAGACCGACCATATACCCAGTGCTGGTGGCAAGTAGAATGTGTACTTTCCCTTGATGGTGGGAATGTATAATGATGCAACCATCTTGGGAAACAATTTGGTATTTCTTCTGTTTTTTTTTTTTTTTTAATTTTTTATTGTTTATTTATTTTTGAGAGAGAGACAGGGCATGAACAGGGGAGGGACAGGCAGAGAAGGAGACACAGAATCTGAAGCAGGCTCCAGGCTCTGAGCTGCCAGTGCAGAGCCCGATGCGGGGCTTGAACTCACGAACCGTGAGATCATGACCTGAGCCAAAGTCAGACACTCAACCTCCTTAGCCACTTAGGCACCCCTGTTTCTTCTGTTTTTTAATGTTTATTTATTTATTTATTTATTTTTGGGGGGAGGGGCAGAGAGAGAGGGTGACAGAGAATCCCAAGCAGACTCCAGGCTGTCAGTGCAGAGCCCGACATGGGGCTCGATCCCACGAACCGTGAGATCATGACCTGAGCCAAAATCAAGAGCCAGGCACTTAACCAACTGAGCCACCCAGGTGCCCCCAGTTTGGTATTTCTTTTAAAAGTTAAACATTCACCTACCATGTGATCCAGCCATTCCACTCCTACGTATTTACAAAGGGAAATGAAAACATAGGGTCCATACAGAGACTTGTACATGAGTGTTCACAGAAGCTTTATTTGTAATAGTCCTAAACTGGGAATAACCCAAATGTCCATCAACAAATCTGGATAAATAAATTGTGGTATATTCATACTATGGAATAGTACTCATAAATCAAGATAAATGAACTATTGATATATGCAACAGTATGGATATATTTCAAAATGATATTTTTTGACGTGGAAGTTTAATATTTTATGCTATATAATTAGCTTAATTGTATGTGATTTTTTCCTTTATTGCTGTACTTAGAACTTTCTTGCTCTCAAATATTTAACTATATAATCTTTTTTTTTAAGTTTTTAAAGATATTTTATTTATTTTTGAGAGAAAGTGAGAGAGACAGAACACAAGTTGGGGAGGGGCAGAGACAGAGAAGGAGACACAGAATCTGAAGCGGGCTCCAGGCTCGGAGCTGTCAGCCCAGAGCCCTACTCGGGGCTCGAACTCGCGCACCGTGAGATCGTGACCTGAGCCGAAGTCGGCCGCTTAACCAGGCGCCCCGCTATGTAATCTTTTAATACTTTGTTTTTCACACTGTCATTTTTAAACCATCTGGAATTCATTTTGGTTTGAGATGTGAGGTAGGGAATTGGCAGTTCCGTGTTTTTGTGTGGTTAGCTGGCTTCCAGGATTTCTTGGAATTATTTAGGCCTGAGTGTTCTGGTTTGTTTCTCTCCGGGGGAATTTGGCATCTGTCATGTAAATGTTATAGAAAATTCATGGGCATCAGGATGTGAGAGGAAACTTATCCTGCTTTCCAACCCCCTCCCCCCCGCAAAAAAAGTCATAATTTTCATGAGTTTCATTGTATCCTTTGAAGAGATAGTTTGATATAATGGCAACCATTGTATAAATGCTATTTTGGATCATGTTACTCGTATGTACCCTATTCTCTTAAGTATTTCCATTGTTCGTAACTATATGTGTTATTAGTATATAGTGTTTCGCCGTTTAGAATTTTCCCGTTTTCTTGCCATTTTAAGTAACGTTGCATTGAACAGCTCCGTGCCTTTTTCCTTCCTTTGAATAACTTGACAAATGGATAGATTCCTAGAAGTAACGTTAACTGGATTAAACACGCAGAAGTTCTGTTTCTTTGTTCTTATTTCCACTTGACTTTCCAACAGGGCTGTGCCAGTTCCTATATTGTGAGGGGGCACATTTGCGTCCCAAGCACCATTGCGGCCTTGCTTTCTGAGACCGTTACCGATGTTGGATGTCTGCATTTTGTCCGTTTTATTACACAAACGAGTAAATGAATACCTCATCAGCCAGTCAACATGGCTGGCCAAACCGTGCACCTTCAGCCCTCCTCTCTCTCACCTCCTGCTTTGTGGCAGCCATGGAGGTGCACTGCTCAGACCTCCCTTCAAGAGAAGCGGCTGTGAGGATGTAGCTGGTGGACAGCCTCCGGTTGCCATACTTCCAGATCTGCAGTAGCATTTACCCAAGGCCATGTTCTCCAGGGGCTGCTCCCAGCCCTGGACTATACCCCAGGGGATACTCGAGCCTGGAGCTCCTTGCCCTGGGTGGGGCTCCTCTGAGGGGCTCCGAGCCTTTCCATCAGCCCTAGACCTGTAATCTCAGGCTCCTCCTCTCCAGTCCTCCCGTCCCTCTCCTTTCACAGGTATCAGACCCGCATTGCAGTCTGAAGGCTCCCCTGCCTCCTGCTCCTCCCCTCCTCCTGCCACAGGTGTTTCCCCCTCAGTGAAATCGTTTCGTGCCTACCTCTGTCTTGGTATTAGGTCTTAGAGCCCCCAGACTGACAACATACCCCATGGAGGAGTCCAACTGGGAGGCCTTCGTGTGGGCTAGATACAGACTCCAGGGTTTATTAAGTGGATGGCAGAGCGTTGTAGAAGACAGGAGCTTTGAGATGGGCCATAAACCGGAGCCGCGGAAGGAGGGAGCCTCCACCATTCGTGGGGGTGGGGCTAACAGTACTGGGACGACTTGGAGATGGTGTCGCGTTGTGCACCGCGGCTGTGGTATCGTAGATCGTGGTCGTGGCGTCGTAGCCGTCGGTTGCTTCTCGGTTTGGCTTTTCGTAGCTGTTCTGCAGAGCTGCTTCGATCTGTGGACAGGCGGTGGCGCGATGGGCCTCCCGTGGTCTTTGGTGCAGCACTGTTTGCTCCTGTCGCACATGAAGGTGGATCTCTCCAGGGAGCTGCAGTGCAGCCTGCAGGGTCCTGGGAACTTGCGCCCACAGCCCGACCCACCCCCGCTGGCTGCAGAGGAGAAGTTCAGGGTGGAGGCAGCCCCGGGGCCTGCCCAGGGATCGGGGCCGTAGGGGAGCGTTTGGCTTTTTATTCTGAGATGGCCACTTGAGACAGCAGGCAAATGAGAGGGGGGAAGTCCGGCAAGAGGAGACAGGACTTGCCTGGACTGACGGCCTCTGGGGAACCCCAAGGAGCTCTTTCTCCGCCAGTCTCCGCCTGTGACATCACTGTAGTTGGTGCCACAGGATGTGTGGGTGAAATCGGGGTGTGGGGAGCCGGGTCTTCATGGCAGGGAGGAACCTGAACCCTTGAAAGGGGGAGTTGGGGCTATTCTTACCCCCCGGCCTCCACTTTTCTGCCTCATTTGTTCTCAGGGAATAGGAAACCAAGTATCAGCCGACCCAGGGCAAGGAAAAAAAAGGTCAAATCGTTCCCCAACGCCTTAAAGGGAAATTAATGATTGCTACTTATGGGGTTTTTATGCATTCATACACTGCCGGATACCAGGGGCCACCTTCTGGTTAAATCTGATGGCTGTGTCTTAGCTCCGTCTGCCATCACCTCAGCAGTGGCATCTTCTGAGCACCGTTCCTTTCTGGATTTCTACGCACCCATTGCCTGGCTGTCTGATTTCTTTCTCTCTGGCTCTGCTTGCTCTCCTCACCCCAGGGTTCAGGTGGAGCACCTTGTTTGCCATCCTGTGTGAACTTGCCCTCTGGGAGGTGTCTTCGCCCTGCCTGCCAGCACTCTGTTGGGCATGGGGATGGGACCCTTGCTCCTAGGCCCAGCCTCTCCTCTGAGCACTAACTCTGGGGCTGATGAAAGTGGCAGAGAGAGTGGCCTTCTCAGCATCTTAGGAGCTTAGATATAGGGAGCTCACATAAAGTGAGAGAAAGGTATTTTGGACCAGGTTGAGGTTGACTTTTGTCTTAAAACAGGAAAAAAGTTTGAGGACTGGTTTTTGTAGAAGATCGTACACAGGGTAGTGGCTGGGTACGGGGTATTGAGGCCGGTGGTGAATTTTGAGTGATCCCTACCTTAGGCTGGAACTCAGGGGGGTAAGTCCTGCCTCCAAGCCTCCACCTGGCTTGCCTGTCACCCGAGCAACCAGATCTGTTAGCATTCCTGCCCCCCAGCCCTCCTCCTCCATCCAGTTTACCTGGAGTCACCAGGAATCCAAGGGATGCAAAGACCAGGAACAGGAGCTTCATGGCCGAAGGGATGCCTTGGGAAGCATGGTGGCGGTTTAATGGAGTCCGGCCCCTCTGTGTGATGTGCTTGGAGCTACTGCCTTTATAGGAGCCACATGATGCCAGGATACTGGGCAGTGAACCAGAGGAAGAGTTCATTGCCACCCAGAACAGTCAGATTAGATCATAATGGCTACCAGTCTGTAGCTGTGATTGATTTATTGAGCGCTTGTATTCTAGGCTGTTGGGAGGGGAAGAGGCAGAACACAGCACCATCTTTCAAAATATGCTTCCTAGCCAGTGTCGGCAAGGGTGTGGGAGAAACGACTGCTCTTTTGCACCGCTGCTGGGCGTGTTGATTGGTACTGTTTTGCTTTCAGAGAGCAATTTGGCAATATGCACCAGGAGTCTTGAAAAATGCCTGCATTTTGCCTCGGTAACTCTATTCCTGGACTTCGGTCTAACGGAAATAATCGAACAAATACACAAAGAGGTCTATCTCAACATTGTTTACAATAGCAGAAAGCCAAAAGCATTCTAAATGTTGGTGAAACATGGATGCAACTGACACCATACAGTGATTAGACCTATTGCAGGGACTCATTTACAAGGCGGACGGCTCACTAAAGACACGCCAACACTTCCTGTTTCAATTAGAAATATGTGGCGTCGCAAGAGACGGGCAATTCAACTAACAGTGGCTTAACTCATAGAAGTATCTATTATTTAATCAACAACAAGAAGGGGGTGATTTGGTGGTGGGATGAAGTTAGTCTTGGATCCTTCTGTTCTGCTATCCTCCGTGTGTAGATGCGCTGATTACCAGTTTATTCTCTTAGCCCCAAATCCACCCTTCTTTGTCCTGCTTTGCGATACTGGATTTGAACCCTGGAAAGATGCCTCTTTTGCCAGCTGGCCCTGTGTTAGGCTTTGACAGTGGAGGGTGTTGGAAGTGAAAGAGCGGACCTAGGCCGGCCGATGGAAGAACACCACAAACCGCTCATTTCATTCTGGGTTCCAGTTCTCCATTTTTAAATTCAGCCAAGGAGCCCCATGGCTCTCAGCCCAGCTCCAGCCCTGCTCAGGCCATGCTCCTTCCCCCTGGTGGCCACTCCAGTAGCACCACTGGCTGTGTCCTCAGGCAACTAACTGCCTCTCTGCCCCATGGCCACCTCTGCAGATCAGCTCTGGCCAGCTCCCTCTGGGGAATTTCTTCATCACTGCTCTGTGGCAGCCACGTCCGCTTTGAAGAGAATGTGTGAGGTTAGTTACTCCACTGGAACCCGGAAGTAGCGAAATGTGCTCTTTCCCTAACATTAATATTGCTGCTACTTCAGGTCCATAATCATTTACCTTTTATTTTGTTGATTAGGTCACTTAACAGTTTTTATTTATTTATCTTTTTTTTTTTTTGGGCGGGGGTTGGGGGGGAGTAATGCAGTAGGCCCATGTTTATGCCCACCAATAGAAATAACAGCCATTAACTGATTGACCCTTATGACTAAATGGGACATTTCCTAGACTGGTCACCATATCCCTTCTGGGATGTTCTTCCAATTTGCAAAAATGACTTTCCTTGTTTGACCTATGGATACATGACCTGTACCCTAGAGGAGTGAGCAACCATTCCAAAATTTCTGGGACTCACCATGATGCTTCCACAGCTACCCTCTGGAGTGATGAGGGAGTGACTGTCTTGGGCAGAGTAAGAGATCCAGCCCTCTAAACCCTTAGATGTTGCCTTATTCATGGAGGGTTTACAATTAAGCTGAAAACAACAGTATGAAACCTGTTAGTCACGCTAGACAGAGATCACCAAGGAGATTACCTTAGATGTACGATTGACCAGCCTGGGTTCCTTGGCCGACGTATCTTAGAGCCAATAATATTCTCTTGACTCAGTTGGCCAGCTAGGGGTGGCATTTTTATATTGGCTAATACGTCATGTTTTGTATTAGTTAATGCCAGCTGACTGACCGGGTTAGAATAATAAGTTTCTTGCAGTCAGGAATCGGTAGAATAGTTGACCTCGGCATGCCATTTAGTACTGTAGAACCACTTCTCTCGGCTTGGTCTGGGGACCCTCAGTACCCGGTTTAGGAAAGAATTCTAATCCTGCTTATTATTCTGGTTATCTGTTGCTATATAACAAACTGGTTTAGTGGCGAGAACCGCAGTAGTCGTTCACTTAGCTCCTGACTCTGCAGTTTGGGCAGGATTCAGTAGGAGAGGCTCATCTCTGTTCCGCATGGCGTCACCTGGGGCACGTTAGCTGGGGCTGGAGGATCTACTTCCAAGATGGCTCGTTCATATGGCTGCCAGGGTGGTGCTATCAGTTATAAACTCAGTGGGCGTGAGGGACCTCTTCATTTAGGCCTCCCCATGTGGCCTTCCTTACAGAAGGATGGCTGGATTTCATAGGTGAGCATCCCAAGAGATAGGGACTAACTTGCTGATTGCCTCATCTTTAATAGGTGTAACTCAAAGAACATCAATCAAGGCTGAAGAATCAAGTGATAAAGGTGTAGACATATTTGGCAATGTAGAGATAACATTGAGAACATTGAGATAACATTGTATTGACTCATATTGGATGTTTTGGAAAGGGAGGAGAGATAAAAAATAAGCTAATTCTATCATTGTTCTAGAAGGAAACCAGTAGATGCTGTAAAAAGAAAAGGACATCTAAGGATATGTATAACGTTATTGTTATAAAGATGACCACTCAAAAGTCTAAATTTAATTAAATATCTGAAACCTAAATATCAGAAGACCACACACACACACTACCTAGTGAATGACTTTTTAGAACATAAAAAATACATAAAGTATTTCAGAATTCAGACTGAATATTATTTGCCCTATCCATAAATATAGATGCTTAATTCATTCACCCTGAAAATTTCATATTAGATCATAAAGCATACCCAGCGCTGCACTGTATATAAGATACCTAAATTTCTGATTCAGAAAGAAGGGGGGTTCTGTCTCAAAGTGTTACAGACATACCAGTGCACCTGTCTTGTCTGCCCCCTTGAGACCTGGAGCAAACTGGCTTCTCCTGGAGTGACACCACTGCCCTATAAGCTGGAGCATGTGTTGGGGTCATGGTAACCTCTGTCTTCTTGGCTTGCCCTTCTTGGAACCTCTGCCTATGAGGAGGGAGGGTGATCACAGTCCAAGTATTCTTGACTTGGTGCTCCTAGGGGAGAGCCTGCACCCTAGGAGTGGGAGTTAGGTGGGGGAAGGAGGTCCAGTCTTTTGGACTGTGCTTGCCTTGACTAGAGTTGGGGTGAAGGCAGGAATGAGAGATACTTTTCCTCTGGTGAAACTGGAACCCTATCTTTGGAGTCTGGAGGGAAATAGTCACTGTCTTCTGAGCTGCCCTTGCCAAGAGTTCATGGACATTGTGTGTGTGTGTGTGTGTGTGTGTGTGTGTATGTATGTATTGGGAGCAAATGCTGGCCCCAGTGTTGCTAAATTAAATTACTAAATTTAATTTTTATTTTATTATAAAATTATTTTATTTATTTATTTTTAAGTAGGCTCCACACCCAAGGTGGG
This sequence comes from Herpailurus yagouaroundi, assembly GCF_014898765.1. Taxonomy (NCBI): domain Eukaryota; kingdom Metazoa; phylum Chordata; class Mammalia; order Carnivora; family Felidae; genus Herpailurus; species Herpailurus yagouaroundi. The sequence goes on along the minus strand of NW_024412427.1, from coordinate 14,090,066 downwards.
GCTTGAACTCATGACCCTGAGATCACAGTCACATGCTCTATCAACTGAGCTAGCCAGGCATCCCTATAAGGGTTTTTTAAATTTGGTGTTTCAGAGACTCTTGAGTGACTAGTTCAGTGCAGAAATTCCCTGGCCACCCACCTCCACATATTCCCACGTGTAGGAACCCTCCAGATTTGACAGGTGGTTCTCAGACCTATTTGCCTGGTCCTGTGGTTTTCAAACTATAGCACGTATCTGAGTCATGCAGAAGATTGGTGAAAATACATGTTGTTGAGCTTCTACCCCCAGAGTTGCTGATTCAGTGGGTCTCAGGTAGGTCTAAGATTGGCATTTCCCATGGTGTTGCTGCTGCTGGTTCAGAGACCACACTTTTTTTTTTTTTAATTGAGGTATAATTGAATATGTTATATTAGTTTCAGGTATAGAATATAATGATTCTATATGTGTATAGAATTCCTATAGATTTAATTCTAATGCTAATTAGATTTAATGCTAATTCCATTAGCACACATAATTACAGAGTTTCTGTTCTCTTACAATGAGAACCTCAGATTTGCTCTTTTAGCAACTTTCAAATATGGAATACAGTATTATTTTTATTTTTATGAAAAAAAAATTTTAATGTTTATTTTTGACAGAGAGAGAGCCAGAGCATGAGCGGGGAGGGGCAGAGAGAGAGACACACACACAGAATCCGAAGCAGGCCCCAGGCTCTGAGCCGTCAGCACAGAGCCCGACGCGGGGCTTGAACTCCCGGACCGCGAGATCATGACCTGAGCTGAAGTCGGACGTTCAACCGACTGAGCCACTCAGGTGCCCCTGCAATACAGTATTATTAAATATAGTTTCCATGTTGTACAGTACATCTCCATGACTTATTTATTTTAGAGCTGGAAGTTTGTACCATTTGGTCCCCTTCATCCGTTTTGCCCACCTCTGGCAAACTGCCCACCTTTTCCCACTCCCACCTCTGGCAACCGTCAGTCTGTTCTCTGTCTGTGAGCTTGGTTTTTGTTTGGTTTATTCCACATATAAGTAAGATCATACAACATTTGTCTTTCTCTTTCTGACTTAGCATAATGCCCTCAACCCATGCTGTTGCAAGTGGCAAGATTTCATTCTTTTTATGGCTGAATTAGATTCCATTGTATATGTAAACCACATCTATCCATCCGTCGATGGACACTTAGGTTGGTTCCCCTATCTTGGCTATTGTAAATAACCCTGCAGTGAACTGGGAGGTGCGGATACCTTTTCCAGTTGGTGTTTTTATTTCCTTCAAATAAATACCCAGAAGTGGGATTGCTGAATCAGTGGTAGTTCTATCTGTAATTTTTTGAAACACCTCCATGTGGTTTTCCATAGTGGCTGCACCAGTTTACGTTCCCACCAACAATGCTCAAGGGCTCCCTTTTCAGAGACCACATTTGAGAACAACTGGGTGAATCTTACATCCAAGGCGGGATTTTCTCCATGTCGGGGCACATGTTAGTGCTTTTATTGTTGTGCGTGTAGCCCACTTTCATTTTTTTGTTTGTTTCCTCACTTCCATTTCTTTCTACTCTTTTTTTTTTTCACTTAGTTTTGCTGATGATGTCATCTCTGTGTGTGCGTGTGTGTGTGTGTGCATGCACATGTATGTATGTATTTGCTATTGTTGGGGGGAATGTAATTAAAAATAAAATCTCTTCTCAACCCATAAAACCTCCCCACAGACGTAGAAGAGAAAGAAAACCGTTTTGTCACTAAATAAGCATTAAACTGGGACGTGATGCATACCGTAGACAATCTGCTAAGAGATTGCAAAGACCAAAATCTTACCCATTTCTATAGCCAAGAAGATACAACTCATTACAGACATGTTCTCAAGACAAACACTCCCTAGCCCTGAAGAGGACCAGAAAGTACCATTTGTCACACATTGCTGATCCTAGATTCACTTGATACGTAGAGTGGCTTCTCTGTGTTTGCTGATTGGTTTCACCCAAAGGAAAAACAAAATTCTCATATCCTTGTGGCAGGTGGTAGTTTTGAAACTTAGAGCGAGGAGCCTGAGGAACCTGCTGAAGTTAGGCTCCTACCTACCCACAAAAACTGTGACTACATTTCAGAGAGGTGGCTCCCAGGTCTTTGAGAAAGACATTCCTGGGTTGTAAAGTGGTCAAGAAGTCTATTTACATTAAAAAAATAATAATAAATGTTTTAAAGAAAGAGAAGGAACTTACAAGTTTTCTAAAGTAAATGCTCTAAGAAAAGGGAGGGGAGGGGTAATAAGTCTCTAACAGGGAGAATTAAGGCTCTTTCTTTTTCTAACTTTAAACAAATTTTCATTACACAAAAGTTGCCACATAGTTGGCTGTTTCTCTACTTTGTACACAATTATTCTTGCTCTCCACAGAAAGACTGCTTCTTAACTTTTCATCTGGTGATGGCAAGTATGAAAATCCCGATTTTAACATCATAGTAGTAAAAATGCCTCTTTTTATTCAAAAGTACAAAATACATTCTTTGTGAGCATGGACAATGACAGCAGTAAATCAGAATTTGTTGTCAACCGAAACCAGTAACTGATGGTTATCATGATTTTCTTAAACACCAGCCAGACTTTTCTTCAGTCATTTCCTCCAGTGGAATTCTCTGAAGTTATTGTTGAAGGGCCCTGCCTTGAGTTTCCTCTCACAGTTCATTCATAATGGTAAGGCACTGTTCTAGGAATTAGAACATTCCACCTTCCATACCCCCTCCCAGTCTACCCATTCCACCCATTCCTGGGTCCTTTTCTTCTTTAGGAATTCCGGTGACGACGACTTCTGCTATAGTTAACAGAAAGGCAATTCTAGCAGTATCTAGTAAAGTAGTTCTTACACCCTTAGTTGGATCAGTGACTCCTTTTCCCACCATCATTCAAAAAATCTCCAAAGCGTAGCGTCATAACCAACTTCTAAGGGACTTTGCATACGTTTCTCAACTATCAAGGATCATTCAACACCTGCATTCTTAGCAATGGTCATCGCAGGAATTTTGAAGATCTTCGTTAGCTGGAGTTATTGGATCCAAGGCTGGAATGCACCAAAGCAGGGCACAGCCCCTTCCCAGAGAATCTTCAGTAGCAGCTCGTGGAGCATTGAGGGCATCTGTAACTCTGTCTTTCTTTTCACTCACTTCAACATCATTTGTCCCAGCCTTCGGCACAGCTACTCTGAGAGTTTTGCCAGATGTTCATTCAGCTTTTCTTTTTCATATTCACTAGTTGTGATATCTAACTGTTGATTTCAAGTGATTTTTTTTGGATACGTTTTTCAATTTGAGCCTTGTTACCTTTTCTTTTTAAGAGCATGGAATCATCTTTGGTCATATTGACCTCTCCAACTTTTCCTAAGTCATGAAGCTGAACATCTTCAAGATTTAGAGTCAATCTTTCTTCCCCAAACACTGCACCACCAGTAGCAATAGCCATGTCTTTAAGCAATTTTTTTTTCTGTTGTCACCAAAACCTAGAGCTTTGGCTGCTTACCACCTGAAGACCAACTTTTAACCTATTCAAAACAAGTGTACTCAAAGCTTCTCCGTGAACATCTTCAGCAGTTATGAACAGGGACTTGCAGTGAGCATTGGCATTTCAAGAGCAGGTACAACGGACTGGACACTAGAAATTTTCTTTTTTTTCTGTTTTAGACATTTTCTTTTCACTCAGTAGAACATAGTCATCTTGGAATTCACATTTCTTTTTTTTATATATTTTTTTAATGTTCATTTTTATTTTTGAGACAGAGAGAGACAGAGCATGAGTAGGGGTGGAGCAGAGAGAGAGGGAGACACAGAATCCGAAGCAGGCTCTAGGCTCCGAGCTGTCAGCACAGAGCCTGACGCGGGGCTTGAACCCACAGACCGTGAGATCATGACCTGAGCCGAAGCCGGACGCCCAACCGACTGAGCCACCCAGGCGCCCCTCACATTTCTGATCTTTTGCTGTGTTAATGAAGTACAGAGAAATATAACCTCGATCAACCTTTATGCCTTCAACAATTTCTAATTCATCGTTTCGTGTTTTTCCAACCTTTACTGTGATGACACTCTCTCTTCCAGCCTTTTTCATTGCATCGGAAATGATGTTGCCAACTTCTTGGTCTCCACTTGCAGAAATCTAGCCATGTGAGCAATTTCTTCTGGGGCTGTCACAGGTTTAGACTGCTTCTTAAGTTCAGCGCTTACAGCATCAACAGCTAGTATCACACCGCTCCTGACGTCCACTGGCTTAGCACCTTTGCTAACCTTCTCGAAGCCTTCCTTGGCAATAGAGCGTGCCAGGACACAGCAGTAGTCGTGCCATCGCCAGCCTCTTCGTCTGTGTTATTGGCAACATCTTGAACAAGTTTAGGGCCAATATTTTGATACTTATCTTTTAAGTGCATGGACTTTGCAACGGTCCTGCCATCTTTGGTTACTTTGGGACTTCCCCAACTCTGTTCAATAATCACTGTTCTTTCCTTTGGCCCCATAGTAACGGCTACAACATCCGCTAAAAGGTCTATACCTTGGAGCATTAAGGCTCACGTATCTGCACCAAATTTTGTATCTTTGGAGGCCCGAGTGAGACGAGGAGCCAGTGCCCTGGATCCTGGTCTACTTTGGCAAAAGACTGCAGGTAACTGAAACATTTTTGCAGGGCAGTGGCAGGGCGTGCGGGCAGCAAGGCAGGCCATCGGAGGCGAGTGAGGCAAGGCTCATCTTTTTCATTTGTGTTTACCCTTACACTATCCTGCTTGCTGTTGGCTTTAAGGGAGGATTTGGGTGTGTAGCAAACTATTTTCAGTATGTATATGCCTTTCTTTCAGTTCCAAAAAGTTAATTTTGATGTTTTTCCTATAGGTTCTTGTATTGGATGCTTATTTTTATCTTCCCTTTATGTATTTGTGTTTTGTGTCAATTACATAAATAATATGTAATATCTTTTCTTTTAATCCTATGATTTTTTTATTTTGAAAGAGAGAGAGAGAGAGAGAGAGAGAGATCATGAGAGGCGGAGGGGCAGAGAATAATGAAGAGAGAGAGAAGCTGACAGTGTGGAGTCTGATGTGGGGCTTGAACTCATGAATGTGAGATCATGACTTGAGCTGAAGTTGGATGCTTAACTGACTGAGACATCCAGGCATCCCAATCCTATGAATTAAAAAAATTTTTTTTCCGATGTTTATTTTTGAGAGAGAGAGTGAGACAGAGTGTGAGCAGTGATGGGGCAGGGAGAGAGAGAGACAGAAACACAGAATTTGAAGCAGGCTTCAGGCTCTGAGCTGTCAGCACAGAGCCCGACGTGGGGCTTGAACTCACAGATGGTGAGATCCTGACCTGAGCTGAAGTTGGATAGTTAACCGACTGAGCCATCCAGGCGCCCCAGCTGTGAATTTTTAAAACATTCAAAACATTTAAAACATTTTAAAACAACGTTAATAAGAATTGCTAAAATAAAAATCCCAACAACACCAATTGCTGGCGAGGATGTGGAAAAAATTGTATCTCTTGAATTGCTGGTGGGAATGCAAAATGGCCCAGTTACTCTGGGAAATAGTTTGTCAGTTTCTTTTAAAGTTAAACATCAACTTCCCATTGGACCTAGCAGTCCTACATGTGGGTATTTGCCCTAGTGAAATGAAAACCTAAGACCACCCAAAAACCTATAAACAAATGTTTATAGCAACTTTGTGACAGCCCTAAACTGGAAAAACCCAAATGATCTCAATGAGTGAAAGGAGAAAAAAAAAAAAAATCTGCACTAGATCTCTAGAATATAATACTATTCGGCAGGAAAGAGGAATGAGTCATTGATGCACATGGAAAATTGGATAGACCTGAAAGACAAGCTGAGTGAGAGAAGCCAGTCACAGAACATTTCATTCAGCGGGTATCCTAGGAAACAGCAAAACCACAGTGATGGAAAATAGATCAATGGTTGCTGGGGGTTGTGGTGGGATAAGAGTTTGAATAGAAAGAGGTATTTTTTAGGTGATGAAGCTATTATTGTATGTTCTGTTCGTGGCGGTGGTTACACGAATCTAAACGTGTCAAAATTCAACACCGGGGAATAAGGCGGGGACTTGGTGTGGTGCTACGGTATCTTTCGTCTTGGGTGTCTGTCGTGCCTTTTGCCCAGCTTCCAACTGCACTATGTTGGGACAGAGCATCTGGAGGTTCACAGCCTCTGTGGTCTGTAGGAGCCACTCTGAGGAGGGTCCAGGGGAGAATTTGCCATTTTCAGTGGAAAACAAGTGGTGGTTACTAAATATGATGACTGTGTACTTTGGATCTGGATTCACTGCAACTTTGTTTATAGTAAGACACCGACTGCTCGAGAAATAAGAATGTTTTAAGTAATCCATTAAGCAGATGTGAAAAGGAACATTTTAAGAGGTGCGATCTCTTTTCAAACGCTTGAATTCAACATACCCGGTATGTTTGTTAATGAACTTGAGGCATGAAAAACAACCATGTCAAAATTCAAAGAACTGTATGCCAAAAGAACAAAAAGCCAAATTTACTCAATGAAATTGAGCAAATTATACAAAATAATTGTATCATCCTATGCTTATGGGTCCTTAGCTTCCTCGCGACAATTTAATATGTCCAAGAGCTCTTTTCACATCTAAAAATGTGGATCCTCAGGATTCTTTCTAATTTTACATCACTCTACGCATATGGATGTACAGTGGTTTAGCTCAAAACAGTACCCTTTTGATAAACTTGTATCTTATTTTTCCCATTTCTCCTTTTACAAACAAAATGGGAATGATTATTTCCCATCACATTTTTTTAAAAGATTTTATTTTAAAGTAACCTTTACCCCCCAACATGGGACTCGAACTCACAACCCCGAGACCAAGAGTCGCATGCTCTACTGACTGAGCAGCCAGGCGCCCCTCCCAGCACTTTATTTTTTTATTTTATTAAAAAATTTTTTTTTTTTAACGTTTATTTATTTTTGAGACAGGGAGAGACAGAACATGAACAGGGGAGGGTCAGAGAGAGCGAGACACAGAATCTGAAGCAGGCTCCAGGCTCTGAGCCATCAGCCCAGAGCCCGACGCGGGGCTCGAACTCACGGACCGCGAGATCATGACCTGAGCTGAAGTCGGACGCTCAACCGACTGACCCACCCAGGCGCCCCTCCCAGCACTTTAAATAGTTCTTCTATTTGTGGTCATGCTGCCAGTTCTACGCACGGTTTAATTTGATTTCTTTTGCTTTTAATTTTTAGGGATTGCTTTAAAAATTTTGATATTCTTATATTAGGTTAAATATTTAAATGATTCCAAAGTCAGATCTTCCAAATAGGGTATATTCAGAGAAGTCTAGCTTTTTTTTTTTTTAAATCTGTCTTCTCTGATTCATTTCTTCCTGCTCCTCTAAATAGATGTGCACTTAAATTTTTTCTTTCCTTTTAAAAATAAATGTATCTAATGCTTTTGTTTTCATCTCCCTTCCCTTCCATCACTCTCTCCTCAATATGGAGAATTCCAGGTTACTTACGGTCATTGAAGCCAGGAACAAGGGAGCAGCAAAAGCCAGAGGCAAGAACTTCATGCCTGAAGGATAGGGACATGTTTGGGGACAGTGCAGTGGGGTGGATGGACAGAACTACCTATGTCACTTGCCTGGAGCTCTAATCTTTATACGACCTCAAATGAGATCAAAAGTTGAGCAGTGAGCAAGTAATAAAGTAAAATAAAGCAGAAATCTCCGCCATTAGGGCCAAAGGATTTGGTCAGACTGTCTCATTGGCTACTGCATACATTTGCGGAGTTCTCACAGAATATCTGGAAGACTAGCATCCAGTCTTTGAAAATACACTTTCTAGCTACTGTTGGTAAGGGTGAGGCAACACAGGGACAACTGAGTACTGTTCCTGTGAGTTTAAATCAATGCAGTATATTTTGGAGAGCAATTTGCAATATATATTCAATGTCTAAAACAAAGTTAAACAGAACAAAACTATGCTACTCTTTGACCCAGAATTAACACGCATAGAATAAATGGATAAGTTCACAAAGATGTCTAAGTACTATATTTCCTTCTTAGCATTGCTCCTAATGAGGATGTGAAAATGTAAATGTCCGTCAATAGAGAATTTGCTGATTTATGGTACATAACACATTAGAATTCCATGCAGCTTTAAACAGTGTTAATCGAGGGCCTACAAGATTAAAAGCTGGTGTGATCTCTTTGAAAAATGAGTGAAAATTAAGTGAGAAAGGAAAGTTATGGGATAGTATGAGCTAGTCTTTGTTATATGTATTTATACATATGCATATATATGCATAAAATATAATCTGGAAGGATATGTACCCCCAATTTTAAGGGTCTTTATCTTTGGGAAGGATTATTTGTGGTTTTATTTTTTGTAATTTTATGTTTCTCTATATTTATGACTGTTTCTACTATTGTTGTTTGTTTCTCTTGCTTTTTACACTCCACATGTAAGTGAAATCATATGGTATTTGTCTTTCTCTGTCTGACTTATTTCACTTAGTATTATACCCTCTAAGTCCATCCACGTTGTTGCAAATGGTAAGATTCATTCTTTTTTTTATGGCTGAGTAATATTCCATTGTGTGTGTGTGTGTGTGTGTGTGTGTGTGTGTGTGTATCTCTATCTCTATCTCTATCTATCTCTATCTCTAATCTATCACATCTCCTTTATCCATTCATCTGTTGATGAACACAGGTTGCTTCCATATTTTGGCTATTGTAAATATTGCTATAGGAAACATAGGGGTACATAAGTCTTTTTGAACTAGTGCTTGTGTTTTCTTTGGGAAAATACCCAGAGGTGGAATTGCTGGAATGTATGTATTTCTATTTTTAGTTTTTTTGAGGAACCTCCATACTGTTTTCCGGAGTGGGTTTTTTGAAAAATTTTGAGATGAATATACTTATACAGCAATATTTGCTTTCTTTCCTGATTAACACAAAAGATTGATTGGATTCAAATCAGGTTCACTGGAATCCAAGATCTTTCCTGTGTTAAGCTTTAGTAGCAATTTCAAGGATACAGGTAATTATGAAGCACAGGGAAAACATGCAAAAGTCTCAGGTGTTCATGTCACTTCCCAGCTCCCATGTGCCTCATTAGAATGAGCTGTGGATTGGGTTTAATGCAGGAGATTTCTGAGTGATGTCTAAGTGATGCATGTGAGCGTATCACACAAAGGGGGATGTTTCCTTAAGAAACATTTCCATTTTAGTCTCTGAAAATTACATAACGTTATACATGCATGACATCTTTTAAGGAGCCATGTCTTTATAAATTATAGATTCCAGGTTTGTTCACTAGAAACAATTCTAGATGTATTCAGAGCAGATTATTCTGTTAGCTAAAGACTGCTGCTAGTGAATGCTATTGGTGAGTTCTCTGGGTCTGCTTGCATGTTTAGAAGGGGATCTGATAGAGTCAACATTATTATTTTTCTTTCTTTCTTTCCAGGAGCATCCCTGATAAAGGGAGAAGATTGATTGTAGGACTGTTGTTAACCCCTTTCTTCCCATCTCTCTCTCTTTTTTTTTTTTTTTTTTAAATTTTTTTTTCAACGTTTTTATTTATTTTTGGGACAGAGAGAGACAGAGCATGAACGGGGGAGGGGCAGAGAGAGAGAGGGAGACACAGAATCGGAAACAGGCTCCAGGCTCTGAGCCATCAGCCCAGAGCCTGACGCGGGGCTCGAACTCACGGACCGTGAGATCGTGACCTGGCTGAAGTCGGACGCTTAACCAACTGCGCCACCCAGGCGCCCCTCCATCTCTCTCTTTTTTTTAAAGTTTATTTATTTATTTTGAGAGAAAGGGAGACAGAGAGAGAGAGCACAAGGGAGGGGCAGAGAGAGGGAGAGAGAGAATCCCATTGCTAGTGTGGAGCCTGATGTGGGGCTTGAACTCACAAACTGTGAGATCATGACCAGAGCTGAAACTAAGAGTCAGATACCTAACCAACCGAGCCACCTGGATACCCTATTGTTTCTTCTTCTTCTTTTCCTTCTTCTTCTTCTTCTTCTTCTTCTTCTTCTTCTTCTTCTTCAAATTTTTAATGTGTTTTTAATTTTTGAGAGAGACAGAGACAGAGACAGAGTGTGAGTGGGGGAGGGGCAGAGAGAGACACACACATAGAATCCGAAGGAGGCTCCCGGCTCTGAGCTGTCAGCACAGAGCCTGACTTGGGGCTCGAACCTACGAACCGCGAGATCATGATGTGAGCCAAAGTCGGATGCTCAACTGACTGAGCCACCCAGGCGCCCCATGTTCCTTGTGTTTCTTTCTTTTTTTTTTTAAAGTTTATTTATTTTTGAGACAGAGAGAGACAGAGCATGAACGGGGGAGGAGCAGAGAGAGAGGGAGACACAGAATCGGAAGCAGGCTCCAGGCTCTGAGCCATCAGCCCAGAGCCCGACGCGGGGCTCGAACTCACGAACTGTGAGATCGTGACCTGAGCTGAAGTCGGACATTCAACCGACTGAGCCACCCAGGCACCCCATGTTTCTTAATAACAATTTTAAGTACTTTCATTGTCATGGTTCCTATTCTGTGCTCTAATGCCATTTCTCCTAAATTCCTTTTACAGTGTGTTAGCCAGAAAGAAAGGCAATAATCCAAGTGTGAACTCACCAGGTCTTAAATTTGGCAAATGTAGGAGTTGTCCAAGTTCTTTGGGTTTATTAAATCCTTTAGGATAGGCATATTTGCTCCTCTTCCTCTTTGTAATGGGTGACTAGCAGATGTCACGATCAAGTCCTTTATAGCTTTTTCTAAGCTGTTGCTAAAAGTCCAAGGTGAGGTGGTCCATGTAGGTACCTTAGTATATAACTGGCACTGGGCTCATGCTCCAAAACTGTTGTCGCTGGGAGTTGGGGTTGTGTGGCAACTAAGTGCAGGGGCTCTGTTGTTAGACAGGCATGGATTCAAGTCCTGGTTCTACTACTTATCTGTGACCTTCAGCAGTTTTACTAAAACCTCAGTTGCATTATTTACAAAAATGTAAGATTCTCAAAGTTCTCAGTACTGTACTTGGCACTTTAAAAATGTCCGATAACTCTTAAATACTCTCATTATTAGTATTGCTTTTCTATAGATCTTCTTCCTGGTTGCTATCCTTCCCTTAGTTCCCTGCGGTATTATAATAGAGCACTTATTAATTCACTGGGTTGCCTTTGAATTGAGCTTCCATTTATTGATCTTGTTCACCAGATCCCTTTTTAAATTTTTTTTTTTTTCAACGTTTATTTATTTTTGGGACAGAGAGAGACAGAGCATGAACAGGGGAGGGGCAGAGAGAGGGGGAGACACAGAATCAGAAACAGGCTCCAGGCTCTGAGCCATCAGCCCAGAGCCCGACGCGGGGCTCGAACTCACGGACCGCGAGATCGTGACCTGGCTGAAGTCGGACGCTTAACCGACTGCGCCACCCAGGCGCCCCACCAGATCCCTTTTTAATTCTCAGATTCTGCAAGAGTTAGAATGCATCAGCGATAAACCCTGGGTATGTGGAATCCGGAGTTACAAGGGCTTCTTTGTCATATATGTGTAGAATCTGTAGACATTAGCATCCAGAGGTACTTTCACCATGGTCATGCCTTTGTTTCCGGGATTGTGCTCAAAGCTGAAATTCAGGATGGAGGACAGACGGTAGGAAACACGGTGAGTTCTGTTTTCTTTCTTGGCCCAGACTCACTCAAGAGGGGAAGCAACTGACAGTGTTAATGGTGATTTGTCATGTAATTCTTAAGCCAGCTTGTTTTCACCCAGCGGAGACCGTATAGTACGCTCTCTGCATCTTGTCTTACCTTTTTTTCCTTAGATCCTCAGGAAGCCTGGTAATTTTATCAGAATATCAGCGCAGGTCTGCAGTGTCCTCATCAGACCTGGCAAAGACAAAGTAGTTGGTAGCTTAGTTGCCTGCTACATACGGCCAGGAAGTGTAGGAAACCCTCCCTGAAAATAACGAGCCTCTGAATTTTCGCAGCATATTGAGAACGTTCTCTGGCTTGTGCCTTCCGGATTTTCCCGGGGCCAGGAGTGGGCAAAATCTTCCCAGCTGGTCTAGGTTTCAGTGCGAGCTGCTCTATCACTTGTTGTCTACTCCTTTCATCCCCACCATTGTTTTCGATCTCAGCTATTGAATTCAACACCCCTCCGTGACACAGACTCATTGGTCTGGGCAAGGCTCATCTCTTACTTTACCCATTCATTTCTTGTTAACTGTATACCCTATTATCTTTCCCCTCCCTCCCCTTGGCTCTAATGAATTTAATGAATATGTTTTACATGTTCTTTTTCTTTCAGTTTTATTGAGGTACAATTGGCAAGTAAAAATTGTACATATCTAAGGTGGACAACACGAGGGTTTGATATACACGTATGTTGTGAAGTTACCACGATCAAGCCAATTAAAACATCCGTCACTTCCTATAGATACTGTTTTTTTGTTTGTGGTGAGAACACTTAAGATCTCCTCTCTGCACATTTCAAGTACACGGTACAGTATTACTAACTAAAATCACCATGCTATACATTAGCTTTCCCAAATTTATTTTTTATTTTTATTAAAAAAACTTTTTTTTAACGTTTATTCATCTTTTGATAGAGACAGAGCGTGAGTGGGGGAGGGGCAGAGAGAGAGGGAGACACAGAATCTGAAACAGGCTCCAGGCTCTGAGCTGTCAGCACAGACCCCGACGCGGGGCTCAAACTCACGGACCGTGAGATCATGACCTGAGCCGAAGTCGGATGCCCCACCGACGGAGCCACCTAGGCGCCCCAGCTTTCCCAAATTTATTAATTGTACAAGGGAAAGTTTGACCATCCTCTCCCCATTTCCCCCATGCGGCAACTGGCAACCTCCATTGTACTTAGTGCTTCTCTGAGTTTGACTTTTTTAGATTCCATATATAAGTGAGATCATACAGTTATTAATCTTTTTTTTATTTTTTAAATTTAAATTCAAGTTAGTAACATATATCATAATATTGATTTCAGGAGTAGAATTTAGTGATTTATCACTTGCATATAACACCCAGTGCTCATCACAACAAGTGCCCTCCTTAATGCCCGTCACCCATTTAGCCCTTCCCCTCACCTCCTCTCCAGCAACCGTCGGTTTGTTCTCTATATTTAAGAGTCTCTTTTGGTTTGCCTCCTCTGTTTTTATTTTTTCTTTTTCCTTCCCTTCCCCTATGTTCATCTGTTTTGTTTCTTAAATTTCACATATGAGTGAAATCATATGGTATTTGTCTTTCTCTGATTGACTTATTTCACTTAGCATAATGTACTCTAGCTCCATCCACATTGTTGCAAATGGCAAGATTTCATTCTTTTTGATGGCTGAGTAATATTCCATGTGTGTGTGTGTGTGTGTGTGTGTGTGTGTGTGTGTGTGTGTGTTATGTGTATGTGTGCGTGTATATGTGTTTGTACCATATCCATTCATGTGTTCTTTATCCATTCATCAGTTGATGGACATTTGGGCTCTTTCCATAATTTGGCTATTGTTGAGAGTGCTGCTATAAACATCAGGGTGCATGTGCCCCTTCGAATCCGCCTTTTTGTATCCTTTGGATAAATACCTAGTAGTGCAATTGCTGGGTCGTAAAGTAGTTCTATTTTTAATTTTTTGAGAAATCTCCAGCCTGTTTTCCAGAGTGGCTGCACCAGTTTGTATTTCCCACCACAGTGCAAAAATGTACCCTTTCTCTGCATTCTCACCAACATTTGTTGTTTCCTGAGTTGTTCCTTTCAGCCGTTCTGACAGGTGTACGTGTTCTTTTAATTGTGTTGTTTTCTGCATATATTTTAAGTTTACATAAATGGTATTATATGTCTGTTCCTTTTTTTTCCCCCCCACTCAGGGCTATAATAGTTAATGTCTACGTACATAGCTATGTGTATACCGAATCTGTTGCTCCCATCTTACATGTTATATTCTAAAGTATGTATTCCTATAATTTTATTGATCCATGACTCCAGAATGTCTGTCCAGATTGCCTTAGATTGGTATTGGTATTGCTAATACCAATAATGCTGCAACTAACTAATTACATAGTACATGTCCTCTTAGGACTTGGGCAAGAATATTTTGGGGATATAATGAGGAGTAGAATTCTTGAGTCATAAGATAAGTGTATAATGAACTTAATGAAGTACTAGATTGTTCTCAGAAAGATGAACTGTTCATACTTCTTCAAGTAGTATTTGAGGGTTCCTATGTTTCTACATCTTCTCTAACATGTGCCATTATCCAGTTTTCTAATTTTACCAATGCCATTATTGGTTTGATTTGCTTTTCTCCAATTACCAGTGAATCTGAGCATTTCCTTATATGCTTTGGTGACTATAGAGTCAACATAATCCCTATCAAAACTTGAGCAGGATTTCTCTTTCTTCAGAAACAGACAAGCTGATCTTATCACTTACGTAACAAGACCAAAAAAAAAAAAAAATTAACAATTTTGAAAAAAGAACAAAGTGGCAAGGCTTTCATTTGGTGAATTCAAAACATATAAAATGCAGTCATCAAGACACTCTTAGCACCGTAGGAATAGAATGCGACCCCCTTAATCTAATAAAGATCCCTTGGTCAACAAGCTAAAACCACATAGTGTACATGTCCCCCTTCCCTTCCCCTACAAAATCATTCCTAATGTAGTTCTTCCCCTAAGATGTGTCTTGCCCTGTCTTTTCTTCTTCGGCCTTTCTCTGATCATTAAAAATCACCCATGTGGGCATATATAAAGTTATCTAGAGAGGGAAAAGCTGATGGGTTATCACTCCAGGTTGAGAAATCCCAAAGTTGATGATGACACGGACCACTGATCTGTACAACAAACCTGTCTCTGCCACAGGCAGCCCTTTCGGAACTCAGAGGAGGTCCTTGAAGAACCACTCAACAGATTACTCTCCCTCTTCCCAAATTAAAACAAAATGAAGCTGAACAAAGTCAAAGCTGCTCCCCTTCCCAGAACAGGAGTTTACTGGGGCACCTGGGTGGCTTAGTCAGGTTACGTGTCCGACTCTGTTTCTGTTCAGGTCATGATCTCACGTTTCTTGGGATAGGGCCCCGTGTTGGGCTCTGTGCTGTCAGCGCAGAACCTGCTTGGGATGCTTTCTCTCTGCCCCTCCCCTGCTCTCTCTGTCTCAAAATAAATAAATAACACATTAAAAAAAAAAAACCCAGGAGTTTACTTAGAGGGCTCATCTGAAAAGAAGAAAACTACCACTTACTGCAAAAAGCTGTTATGTGTGAAATCAAGTGGAGCCTGGCTAGACTCGTGGGGACAGTGCAGGGTGCTACAGGTGGCTGCTGATTTTGGAGGACCATTGACACCTTTGGTGCCTGTCATCAGAGAAACAGTTTTGGCTTTAGGCCCATGGAGCTGCCCTAAAAAGAAGCATTTCTGATTATAACAAATCACTCTTGGGCCCTGTTCGTCTTTTCATGGATGGTTAGATCCTAAGGGACTCCATGGTTTGGGTCATCCTCTCTCTGCCATGCTTTGCCTTTTCTTACTCAGATGTTTTTCTTACCTTAACTGAGC
Source organism: Herpailurus yagouaroundi (assembly GCF_014898765.1). Classification (NCBI taxonomy): domain Eukaryota; kingdom Metazoa; phylum Chordata; class Mammalia; order Carnivora; family Felidae; genus Herpailurus; species Herpailurus yagouaroundi. Next base: position 14,074,494 of record NW_024412427.1, on the reverse strand, counting down.
TTCCTGGGGTCATGTCCAGATGGGCAACCTAGATTAGGAGAGGAAGTTTTGTGATGGAACAGCGCTCACTTCAGCATGCATTTTTCTTCACAGCTCAGGAGATTCATGGTTGATGGAGGTACTGATTTCTTTTGGAATCTGGAGGATGGCCAGTGGATGACCATTGCTGGAGGTCAGACACTCCACTGGAGGACCAATTAACAAACCAGGAATTGAGAGTGGATAGAAGAGAACAGCTCTCCCAATGCAAAAGAAATTCATGCCCAAGTGAGCAAGGGTTCAGAGACCCAGGGATGGAAGGAAATGTTAAGCACTACCCTACGTGGTGTCATACATTATCTTGTAACAGCCATGTGAACTTGGGTCTTCACTAACCAAAGACATGGGACTAATGCAAAGACTTGCTTCTTTTACATCATAATATATTAATTTTTTTGGAGATTTTATTTCTCAGTAAATCTCTACACCTAATGTGGGGCTTGAAGTCACCACCCCAAGATCAAGGGTCACATGCTTACCAACTGAGCCAGCCAGGAACTCCCTATTTATTTTTATGTCTATTCTATTCCATTAGACTGTAATTCCCATCAGAACAAGACCCTATTTATCTTGTTCACTTTGGAGCCCCAAGGATTTAGTACTCAACCTGATACATACTAGGTCCTCGTTAGGTAGTTCTCAGATGAGTGAAGGAAGGACTGGAAATGAAGATGAACACAGGGCTGCCTCGATTTATGACATGGAAGGAAAATGACCCATTTCTATTGAGTATAACTGAGCTACAGAGTGTTCCAGGGGTGGTATATAAGTGATATCCTTTAGTACTTAATTTTTTTTTTAAGTTTATTTTTGAGAGAGAGACGGAGTATGGGCAAGGGAGAGGTAGAGAGAGAAAGAGACACAGGATCTGCAGTAGGCTTCAGGCTCTAAGCTGTTGGCACAGAGCCCGATGTGGGGCTTGAACTCACGAACCGTGAGATCATGTCCCAAGCCAAAGTCGGACGCTTAACTGACTGAGCCACCCAGGTGCCCCTGGGTTCAACCTTTTTGACAGTAATATTTCACAGTATTGCTGTGTGTTTCGTATCGCACCCCATCAGGTGGCACACATTTTCAGAATGTGCCAGTATTAGTCATGGTGAGTCTGGACACTGGATTAAGGGGGTGCTGCCAGACCTCTGCCTTCTAACGTCACAGCTCCCCCTCTGTCACTGGCTAATAATCTGTGGCTCTCTGTAAAACTTTGACACCAAGCGAGTACCTAGTTCTCCATCAACATTTCACCTAATTTTTTAAGTATCCAGTTACGACTCTTCTAAAATTTTTTTTTTCAACGTTTTTATTTATTTTTGGGACAGAGAGAGACAGAGCATGAACGGGGGAGGGGCAGAGAGAGAGGGAGACACAGAATCGGAAACAGGCTCCAGGCTCCGAGCCATCAGCCCAGAGCCTGACGCGGGGCTCGAACTCACGGACCGCGAGATCGTGACCTGGCTGAAGTCGGACGCTTAACCGACTGCGCCACCCAGGCGCCCCATAGTTACGACTCTTAATCTGAATCAATTGTTTCATTTGGGACTGCATATTGGTGCATATTGGTGACTTTCTCATTCTGTCATGTGAGGAATACATCTTTTTGAGGTCCACTACCATATGTGTGATGAAAGGGTGCAGGCATGCTATGTCTCGGGTGATAACGTCTCAGGCCTGGCTGAATTGAAGTAGCCATCCTTGTGCCTAGGTCACTTTCTCTAGGCACCCCACCAGCCGTCTGTCCACTCAGTTCTTTACTCTCTACTTGCCAATTGTGGGATCACTGAGCAGGTGTCTTACTGTGTTTGGGGCACTATCATAGAGTAACGTAGAACAGGAAGTTTATAAACAACAGACATTTATTTCTCATTTCTGGAGGCTGGGAAAGCCAAAATCAAGGCTCTGGCAAATTCAGGGTCTCATGAGGGCCTGCTTTCTGGTTCATGGACAGCTGTCTTCTCACTGCATCTTCACATGTTAGAAGGGGTGACCGAGCTCTCTGGGGTCTCTTTTGTAAGGTTACTAATCCCATTCCCAAAGGCCCACCTCCAAATACAATCACATTGGGGGGTATGATTTCAACATACAAATTTTTTTTTTTAAGATTTCATTTTTAAGCAATCTCTACACCCAACGTGGGGCTCAAACCCACAACCCTGAGATCAAGAGTTGCATGCTCCACTGACTGAGCCAGCCAGGCACCCCTCAACATGTGAATTTTTAAAAAATGTTTATTTATTGTTGGGAGAGAGAGAGAGAGAGGCAGGGGGAAGGGAATAGAGAGAGGAAAACAGAGGATCTGAAGCAGGCTCCTCACTGACAGCAGAGAGCCTGATGTGGGGCTTGAACCCACAAACCGCAAGATTGTGACTTGAGCCAAAGTTGGCCGCTTAACCAACTGAGTCACCCAGGCTCTCCTGAGATGTGAATTTTGAGGGGACATAGACATCCAGACTCTTAGTCTTCTAGATTTGACCCTAGGTTGTTGGTTAGCCCAATTTGAACTCTATGTGCCATCACCAAGGCATTTCAGCCAATCACTGGCGGAAATGTCTGTCTCATGGAGTTTCTTAGTGATTGAATTGAAGGTTCCAACTTTATATTCCAAATCCTTGGGTTCATCATATGAAACAGGCATAGCCTTGTGGAATGTATTAGTTTGTGTGTTAAGCAGTGAACACCACAGATTAACCTCTCTGACTAAATATGGAGACAGGGATAATTTGTAATAGAAAACCAACTCAAACCAATTTAGGCACAAAAAGACATTTATCCACCCAAATTTCTGAGGTGTCTAGAAATGTGGCTGCTTCAAGCAAGCCTGGTCCAGTGATTCCAATGTCATCAAGCTTCTCTATCCATATGCTTCTCTCTGGGTGTTCATCTTGTTCTGCGGACAGAATTCTCTGTGTGATAGAGAATGTGGCCGAAAGCAGCCCCAGATTCATTCCTTTGCAGGATGAGGTCCTGAGACAAGATCCTGGTTCCAAATGGAAATATCCCGGGAGAGAATTCTGACTGGTCCAGCTGGAGCCACGTGCTACACCATTCACTTTGGCCAGGCCAATTTCAATAAAAAAAATAAGTGAGGCGTGAGTTTGTGTACCCAGCTGGTGGTCAGGGGGAGGAGGTTGTTTGATTGAAGGAGTCAGAAGATGATTTGGTCTGGGAGACAGAGGGAGAGCTAGACTCAGAAAACAGTGACTATTCAGTTCCTAATGGAACCAGCAGCCGATTTTCTTTACATATTCCTTTGCTGATTAGTCTACATTTAACAAGGATTGGTTAATAGTTAACTGGTTGTAGGCTTGCAGACTCCTAGATCGCCTGGATGAGAGAGCAGGGCAACGAGCAAGAGGAGATAATCTGCCCCGATAGGGGTGGGGGATGGGAGCTGAGATAGGGGATGTGGGGGGGGGGGTGGGGATGAGGAGGGGTGCTCTGGTAGCAAAGATTTCCTCTGACACTCATCGTCTATACACTCTGTCTCTGTCTCTCTCTCAAAAATAAATAAACATAAAAAAAAATAAAAAAGAAATTAATGTAGCTTAATCATACCCAATTTACATTCTAGGTTAACTAATTAATATGAAAGGGTGATTATTTTTCTTTAAAACTCACAGATGTGGGGCGCCTGGGTGGCGCAGTCGGTTAAGCGTCCGACTTCAGCCAGGTCACGATCTCGCGGTCCGTGAGTTCGAGCCCCGCGTCAGGCTCTGGGCTGATGGCTCAGAGCCTGGAGCCTGTTTCCGATTCTGTGTCTCCCTCTCTCTCTGCCCCTCCCCCGTTCATGCTCTGTCTCTCTCTGTCCCAAAAAAAATAAATAAACGTTGAAAAAAAAAAAAAAAAAACAAAAACTCACAGATGTAATCTACATATACACGATTTTGAGAATAATTTATTTTTTATTTATTAAAACTTTTTTTAAAGTTTATTTTGAGAGAGGGAAGAGAGAATCCCAAGCAGGCTTTGCGCTGTCAGCGTGGAGCCCGATGTGGGGCTTGAACCCACAGACCGTGAGATCATGACCTGAGCTGAAACCAAGAGTCGGACACAACGAGGTGCCCCGATTTTGAGAACAATTTAATACGTGAACTTCAACAATACAACTCTATTCTAATGTCATTATTTGAAATATAAAGAAACAGATCCTTACAAGACCAAAATAACCCATAAGCCATGAGGTTGGGTTTTATATTTTTCCTTATCTTTAAAAAAATTTTTTTTAATGTTTTTTATTTGTTTTTGAGACAGAGAGACAGAGTACCAGCGGGAGACGGGCAGATAGAGAGAGAGAGGGATACACAGAATCGGAAGCAGGATCCAGGCTCTGAGCTTTCAGCTTTCAATGTTTATTTATTTTCGAGAAAGAGAGAGCACAAGCTGGGGAGGGGCAGAGAGAAGGGGACAGAGGATCTGAAGCAGGCTCTGTGCTGACAGCCCCGATGCAGAGCTTGAACTCAAACTGAGATCATGACCTGAACTAAAGCCAGATGCTTTAACTGACTGAGCCGCGCAGGCGCCCCAGGAAAAGTGGCCTTTAAATTGAAGGAGGTGCTAGGTAGCGGAGAGGAACATGCTGCAGACCTGGAGCAGGGGACTGTGCCATTGTAATTTGGGCAATAAGAGGAAGGGAGTGTGACTGGGATCGAAGGAAGTAGATTCTGGGATGTAATGTGACGTTTACATCTGTATTTTGTGAATGGTTGAACAGATGCTCGTATAGGGATAAGTGATCTGTTCAAAGCCAAACAGCTAAAAAGTGCTGGAACTAGAATGCTAGCTCAAGAGCATCAGATCTGAATTTCTTACATGCTCTACCACAGCCCTCAGAAACATCACTGTCTTCTGAGTAGGACCATCCCCTTTCGCTTAACAGTTCTGTAGCTACTAGTCTGTGCCCTCGAAACTCTCTAACCTGATGCTGTCCAGTACGGTTGCCATGGGACTCTTGAGCACTTGGAATGTGGCCAGTATGGATTGAAATGTGCTGTAATGGTAATGTACATATGAGATGTCAAGGACTTAGTAAAAAAAAGAAAAAAAAAGAATACAAAACGTCTCAGATCATTTTTATATTGATTTTTATGTTGAAATGATAATGTTTTAGATTTACTGTGGTCGATAAAATGTATTATTAATATTCATTTCATCTATTTCTTTTAACTTTTTCATTTTTTTTTTCAACGTTTTTATTTTTTTTATTTTTGGGACAGAGAGAGACAGAGCATGAACGGGGGAGGGGCAGAGAGAGAGGGAGACACAGAATCGGAAACAGGCTCCAGGCTCTGAGCCATCAGCCCAGAGCCCGACGCGGGGCTCGAACTCACGGACCGCGAGATCGTGACCTGGCTGAAGTCGGACGTTTAACCGACTGCGCCACCCAGGCGCCCCAGTTTTTTCAAATGGAGCTATTAGAAAATTCTCGATTACCTACATGGTTTGCATCTGTGGTCTGCCATCTGTTGGAGGCACCACTCTGCCTATCGCCTGTTGTCCGTCCCCATTGGGAATCTTGTTGAAATGTCTTGGCCCAGAGGTGGAAGTCCTACACCTTCTCCCTTAGCCGTCCTCCCTTCCCCTGTTCCCCCAGATTTTTATCTTAAATGGCACCATGAGCTCTGTGCTGACAGCTCAGAGCCTGGAGCCTGCTTCAGATTCTGTGTGTCCCTCTCTCTGACCCTCACCCGTTCATGCTCTTTCTCTGTCTCAAAAATAAAAAAATAAAAAAAAAAACATTAAAAAAAATTTTAATGGCTCCATGAATTAGTTATGTTCTTCTGCGGGGAAGGTAGACTTAGTCTGCCCACATTCTGTCTTGCATATGGGCCTTTTCTAAAAAACCTATGAAAAAAGAAAATAATGACGATATATATATATTTTTTGTCCTGTTACCTCAAGAAAGGCGCATTAGATGAGAACCATAAATCCTTGTTACAGAGGCCTAATCTGGGCTATCCGTGAGCCAAGTTCAGTGCTCACTTTCTCCCGGGCGTGCAAACTAAAATTCCATTCCTCTCTAGCTCTGTTTCCTCTGTGAGGTTTCTGTGAGAACGATAACATTATGTAAACTGTAGGTGATTGAACGGTATTTATTGAATGACTAATGACTGAGGAAACAGTCCTGTGTTTCATTTTACAGCCAGCAAAGATGGAGAGGAACCTGGTGTTTTAAGGGAAAGACTCCTCTGGTCATCTGCTTCCTCCGGTTCCAGTCCTGGTGTTGAGAGTGTCTGTGGCGGTGGTGCTGGTGGTGAGGAGTCAGTGGCCAAATCTCTGCTTTCTGTGGTGTCGTTCTTGGCAGAAATTGTAGTGTATGTGATCTTGCATGAGGTTGTAGGGTTGGTGATGGCTGAGTTTACAGTGGTGGCATTTGGGATGAGGAGGGGGTGGACGTTGGCAAAAGGGCTGATGCTTTTGGTTCTGGGGAGAAGAGATAAAATTTGGTATTTTGTTTGGATCGAAGCATCAGAATTCTTGGTAACTTGTAGGTGTTCTTGGGAGTTCCCTTCAAGTGTGTGGGACATTTCATTTTGCATGTAGTTTTTTATCATTTGAACCACTTTCTGTCCAATGCAACATTTCCTCTTCTTGCATTTCTGTATCTCCGTTTCACCCACGGCACAGTAGTCTTTGCATCTCCCAAAACCCATTAGACATCTTCTCAAGCCAAAGTACTCTGCACAAAGAAAAGAAGAAACCATTGAGCTAAGGTTAATATGATATTAAGACTGATGGAGGGAGAGGAATAGAGTAAGAGGTTGTTTATTAATGCTAAGTTTTTTAAAAAAATGTTTTATTTTATTATTTTTGGGAGAGAGAGACAGACTGTGAGCAAGGGAGGGACAGAGAGAGAGGGAGACACAGAATCCAAAGCAGGCTTCCGACTCCGAGCTATCAGCACAGAACCCCAACGCAGGGCTTGGACTCATGCACCATAAGATCATGACCTGAGCCGAGGTCGGCCACTTAACCGACTGAGCCACCCAGGTGCCCCTATTAATGCTAAGTTTTTTTTTGTTTTGTTTTTGTTTTTTTATTTTTTTTTTTAACGTTTATTTATTATTTTTGGGACAGAGAGAGACAGAGCATGAACGGGGGAGGGGCAGAGAGAGAGGGAGACACAGACCCCGACGCGGGGCTCGAACTCACGGACCGCGAGATCGTGACCTGGCTGAAGTCGGACGCTTAACCGACTGCGCCACCCAGGCGCCCCTAATGCTAAGTTTTAAATGCAGTCTTAGGGATGTTGATGAAAGTACCTGGCAGGCTAAGAAAGTCTCTGTACACCCCTGAAATCCAAAAATCTAGGGCACATAGAGGAAGGGAAAAAAGGGAAACACAACTTTTTGCTTTAGCATACTATTTTATTTATTTATTTATTTATAATTTATTTTTTAAAGTTTATGTATTTCAGAGAGAGAGCATGAGCAGGGGAGGGACAGAGAGGGAGGGAGAGAGAATCCCAAGCAGGCTCCTTGCTGTCAGCACAGAGTCCCCTATGGGGCTTGAACCCACCAACCATGAGATTATGACCTGAGCTGAAACCAAGAGTCAGACGTTTAACCGACTGAACCACCCAGGCACCGCCAGGATATGATGTTAGACCCCCCACTTAGTATCTTAGACACTTACAGGGCCTCACTGTCTCTCCTCCTGATCCTAGGAAATACCTACAAGAGCAAAATCTGTCATAAAGCTAATCCAAGAAAGAATTTCAAAAGACAGCAATAGGACTTTCAGGAGAGCTGACCTCTTGCCAAACCCAGTGGTCCATGACTTCACTCTCCTTGACTCTTGCTTGACCTGTGGTTCCTCGGGCGTAGCGTTCATCATTTTCAGCCTCTCTGGACATTCTGTCCCTCAGATGATGTCCCTTATTCATAATCATAGCCATAGTCTCATCTCTACCAAGGTAACTCCCACATGGTTATCTATAGCCCTACATTCTCTGCTTTGTTTAGAATCTCATCTTCACCTGATTTTTTTTTTTCCGTCCCAATGTCTTCACCTTTTTTTCTGACTCAGGAAAGTTCTCCCTTGCTCTATAATCTTACCAATTCAACTGATTTTCCATAAATAGTAAGAGGCTTATGTAGTACCTAATGTTCACATACATTTCAACACCCTTTCTCTCCAGAGACAAAACAGTAAACTTCGTATATTTCAAGCAGCTGCATGGGTTAACCTGCTATACTCATGTGGAATCTGAGGCTCAAAGTGGCTAAATGACTTTACCCAAGACAACACGGCCATACCTGCTTATGTTACTTCTCTTAAGGTCCCAAGGTAAAAACATTAGAAATATCTTGACTCTTTCACTTTCCCTTCCCTGACCCATTGCCAGTTGTTCTAAATATCTGGGTGATTCTTGTATTCTGAAACAAGTCTTAACGCTTCTCTTTTCTTTCGAAAAAACAACACTCAGTCCTCTGGTTTAGCATTTTGCCACAATGCTTTCCTAGATGCCCTGATGAGTGATTTGGCAGTTTCCGAGAAGACAAAGCCTGAGAAAAGGGATGAAACTTTACAAATCTGAAAAAGTTGAGATGGAGAAGAGACCTTTTTAACTGGATCCTTAGAGGAGATGTTTTGAGCACAAGGGAAGGGACTTCGTATTACACCAGAGTATAAACTGATATGAACATTTGCTTCAAAAGATGGTTTAAATTAGAAATAGAGCAAAAATGAGGTAGACTTGGCTGAGTCCCAGATGATAGCTATGTAGAGGGCAGGAAGGCAACCTTTATATGTTGGATAGTTTCTGAGCACACACAGAAAACAGCCTGCTTTCCTGTAGCTCTGCGTATATCCCTATCAGCAGAGTCTAGGATTGGGGCCTATGGGGATGTATGGGGGGCCGTGCATGACTGAGGCAATAGGCAAACTCTTCAGCCATCTGTTTGGGCATCTCATCTGTCAGCATTACTTGGGTTCCCATTGTCATGGACAGCCAAATCCCTGCTTCCTCACACCGACCCCTTTTAATCCCGTGATTCCACATTACCTGTGTTCACCTGGTACTGTAGCATGAGGCTGGCCAAGATAGGAAAAAGGAGCTTCATGGCTGGGTGCCAGAGAGGAAGCCTTCGATCTGGGTTGGTGTTCTTGGGCTCCAGCCTTTATTGGCCTCTTCATGGCCTGAGGCTGTGAGCAGTGAAGTGCAGCCGCGGCTCACAGCAGTTGTATTTTCACTGATTCTGTCTGAGAACAGCTTTCCTGAACGCTTCTGTGCAACATACTTCTGCTCTTGATCCTGCGGGAAACATAAGACATATAAGATATGAGTACTTGGCATCTCCACCGGTTAGCGTGAGCACTGGATTACCATGATAATTCAGTGTATGTATGTTGAATGAGTTTGTTGGAGGCAGCTCTTGGCATAACTTAAAAAGAAATTGTTTATTTATTTATCTATTTTGAGAGAGAATGAGAACGAGCTAGCAGGGGAGGGGCAGAGACAGAGAGGGAGAGAATCCCAAGCAGGCTTTGTGCTGTCAGCACAGATCCTGATGTGGGGCTCATTCTCACCAACCATGAGGCCATGACCTGAGCCGAGATCAAGAGTCAGTTGCTTAACCAACTGAGCCACCCAGGCGCCCCTTGGCATAACTTGAACTTTTTTATTGAGATATAATTGACATATAACATTTGTTTCAAGTGTTCAACGTAATGATTTGATATTTGTATATATCGTGAAATGATTATGACAGTAAGTCTAGTTAACATCCATCACTGCACTTTTAAGATTTACTGTCTTGCAACTTTCAAATATACAATATAATATTATTGACTATAGTCACCATGTGGTACATTATATCCCTGGGACTTACTAATTTTCTAACTGGACATTTGTATCATTTGATGATCTTTACCCATTTTGCCCCCCTTCACTCCCCCCACCCTAGGCAACCACCAATCTGTTCTTTGTATCTATGAGTTCATTTATTTTTAGATGCTGCATTATAAGTGAGATCATATGGTATTTGCCTTTCTCTGTCTTGACCTAATTCACTTAGCATAATGCCCTCAAGGTCCATCCGTGTTGTTGCAAATGGCAGTATTTTCTTTCTTATGGCCCATTTTATATATACTACATTTTCTTTATCCATTCATTCATCAGTGGACACTAAAGGTTGCTTTGATGTTTTGCTATTGTAAATAATGGTATAATGAACATGGGGGCGGTGTAGATGTATGTCTTTGAGTTAATGTTGTTGTTTCTTTCAGAAAAATACCCAGAAATGGAATTGCTGGATCATAATGATAGATCTGTTTGTAATGTTTTGAGGACTCTCCATACTGTTTTCCATAGTGGTTGCATCCATTAGCATTCCTACCAAAAGTGCATTAGGGGTCTTGTTTTTCCCACATTTTTGCCAACACTTATTTCTTGTCTTTTTGATAATAGCCATTCTAACAAGCATGAAGTGATATTTCATTGTGATTTTGATTTGCATCTCCCTGGTGATTAGTGATACTGAGCACCTTTTAATGAACCGCTTGGCCCTCTGTATGTCTTCTTTGGAAAAATGGATCGATTCTCTATCCATACGTAATTAGATATGTTGTTGTTGAGTTGTATGAGTTCTTTATATATTTTGGATATTAACCCCTTATCAGATACATGGTTTGCAAATATTTTCTCCCATTTGGTAGGCTGCCTTTTTCTTCTGTTGATGGTTTCCTTTGCTGTGCAGAAGCTTTTTGGTTTAGTGTAGTCCCATTTGTTAGTTTTTGCTTTTGTTTCCTTTGCTTTTGGTGTCAAATCCAAAAAATCACTGCCCAGATTGATGTCAGGGAGCTTACTGCCTATGTTTTCTTCTAGGAGTTTATGTTGTCAGATCTTATGTTCAAGTCTTTAACTTTGAGTGAATTTTTGTGTGCAGTGTGAGGTAGTGGTATAGTTCATTCTTTTGCGAATTCTTTTGTGACTGTTCAATTTTCCCAACACCATTTATTGAAGAGACTGTCCTTCCCCTATTGTATATTCTTGGCTTCTTTGTCATTAATGAATTGACTATATATCTGTGAGTGTTATTTCTGGGCTCTCTCTTCTATTGTTCTGTGGGTCTGGATTTAGGCTCAGACCATACTGTTTTGATTACTATAGCTTTGTAATGTAATTTGAGAAAAGGAAGCACCAGGCCTATAGCTTTGTTCTTTCTCAAAGTTCCTTTGGCTATTTGGGATCTTTTGTGGTTCTATTCAGCTTTTAGGGCTGGTTGTTCTATTTCTATGAAAAATTCCATTGGAATTTTGATAGGGACTGCACTGAATCTATAGACTGCTTTGGGTAGTATGTCCATTTTAACAATACTAATTCTTCTGATGCGTGAGCATGAAATATCTTTCCGTTATTTGTGTCACCTTCAATTTCTAGCATCAATATCTTATACTTTCAGTATGGGTCATGAAAGTATAGGTCACCTCCTTGGTTAAATTTATTCCTAGCTATTTTATTCTTTTAGGTGAAGTTGTAAATGGGATTGTTTTCTTCATTTCTCTATAGTTCATTATTCATGTTTAGAAACACAACCGAGTTTTGTGTATTGACTTTGTGCCCTGCAACTTCACTGAATCACTTACTAGTTTTACCAGTTTTTTGGTAGAGTCTTTAGGGTCTTTTGTGTGACAATATATCCTGTGCCAATAGTGACAGTTTTTCTCCTTCTTTTCTCACATGGATGCCTTTAATTTCTTTTTCTTGCCTAATTGCTCTGGCTAGGATTTCTCATACTTTGTTGAAATAAAGGTGGTGGGAGTGGGCATCTTTGTCCTTTTCCTGATCTTAGAGGAAAAGAGTTCAGCTCTTCTCCATTGAGCATGATGTTAGCTGTGGACTTGTCATATGTGGTCTTTATTGTGTTGAGGTATGTTCCCTCTATAGCCATTTTGTTGAGAGTTTATATTATAAATGGATGTTGAATTTTGTCAAATGCTTTTTCTGCATCTATTGAGATGACTGTATGATTTTTATCTTTTATTGAGTCACATGACGTCTGATTTGCAGACGTTCAACCATCCTGCATCCCTGGAATAAATCCCTCTTGATCATGGTGTATGATAGTTTTAATGTGTTGCTGAAATTTGGCTTGCTAATAATTTATTGAGGGGTTTTGCATCTATGTTCATTAAGGATATTGGCCTGTAATTTTCTTTTCTTATGATATGCTTGTCTGATTTGGTATCAGGGTAATGCTGGCCTCATAATATAGTCATAAGTTATTTTGCTACTTTTGTTTTTTAACCTTCATACTAGCTTTATAAGTAATTAACCTATCACCTTTACAACATTAAATTATTCTGAATTTTACTGTATACTTTTACCAGTGAAATTTATACCTTCATGTTTTCCTGTTACTAATTAGTTCCCTTTCATTTCATCTTAAAGAAGTCCCTTTAACATTTCTTGTAAGGCTGGTCTACTTGCGTTGAATTCCTTTAGCTTTTGCTTATCTAGAAAACTCTTTATGTTTCCATCAAGTCTGAAGAACAGTTTTGCCAGGTAGAGTGGTCTTGATTGGCAGTTTTTCTTTCAGCGCTTTACATATATTGTGCCACTTTGTTCTGGCTTGTAAAGTTTCTGTTGAAAAAATCTGCTCAGGGGCGCCTGGGTGGCGCAGTCGGTTAAGCGTCCGACTTCAGCCAGGTCACGATCTCGCGGTCCGTGAGTTCGAGCCCCGCGTCAGGCTCTGGGCTGATGGCTCGGAGCCTGGAGCCTGTTTCCGATACTGTGTCTCCCTCTCTCTCTGCCCCTCCCCCGTTCATGCTCTGTCTCTCTCTGTCCCAAAAATAAATAAAAAACGTTGAAAAAAATTAAAAAAAAGAAAAAAAGAAAAAGAAAAAATCTGCTCATTTTGTCATATGGTGAGTCCTTGTATGTAACAAGTTGTTTTTCTTTTGCTTCTTTTAAGATTCTCATCTTGTCTTTAAAATTTGAAACTTTAGGGGCGCCTGGGTGGCGCAGTCGGTTAAGCGTCTGACTTCAGCCAGGTCACGATCTCGCGGTCTGTGAGTTCGAGCCCCGCATCAGGCTCTGGGCTGATGGCTCAGAGCCTGGAGCTTGTTTCTGATTCTGTGTCTCCCTCTCTCTCTGCTCCTCCCCCGTTCATGCTCTGTCTCTCTCTGTCCCAAAAATAAATAAACGTTGAAAAAAAAATTAAAAAAAAATTTGAAACTTTAATTATAATGTGCCTGGGTGGGTCTTTTTGGGTTCATGTTTTTTGGAACTCCCTGGGCTTCCTGGATCTGCTTGTCTGTTTCCTTCCCAAGGTTAGGGGAATATTCAGTCATGATTTCTTCAAATAAGTTTTCTGCCCCTTTTTCTGTCTCTTCTCCTTCTGAGACCCCTATAATGTGAATGTTGGTTCACTCGATATTATCCTATAAGTCCCTTAAGTTTTCTGCTCTTTTTATCATTCTTTTTGTTTGTTTGTTTGTTTTTTGTTTTTTGCTGCTCTGATTGGGTGAGTTCCACTGCCCTTTGTGGTCACCGATGCTTTCTTCTGCTGCATCTAGTCTGCTGTCAACCCCCCACCCATTGTACTTTTCAATTCAGTTATTAGGTATTATTTTTTTTAACAAATATTTATTTATTTTTTGGGAGAGCACAAGTGGGGGAGGGGCAGAGAGAGGGAAGAGAGGATCTGAAGTGGGTTCTGCGCTGGCAGGCCGACAGCAGCAAGCCCAATGTGGGGCTTGAACTCACGAACCTCGAGATCATGATTTGAGCCAAAGTCGGATGCTCAACCGACTGAGTCACACAGATGCCCCCAGTTATTGTATTCTTAAGCTCTGTGACTTTTACTCTGTAATTGTTTATATTTTCTATTTCTCTGTTGAAATTTCCACTCTGTTCATCCATTCATCTCTTCTGAGCTTGGTGATCATCTTTATGACCGTTATTATTATTATTATTATTATTATTATTATTATTATTATTATTTTAATGTTTATTTTTTAAGAGAGAGAGAGGCAGAGAGAGAGGGAGACACAGAATCCGAATCAGGTTCCAGACTCTGAGCCATCAGCACAGAGCCTGACGTGGGTCTTGAACCCCACAAACCGCGAGATCATGTCCTGAGTTGAAGTCAGTTGCTTAACCTACTGAGCCACCCAGGCTCCCTGACCATTATTTTGAACTCATTATCTGACACATCACTTATCTCTCTCTCACTCAGGTCTTTTTCTGAAGTTTTATTCTATTCCTTTGTTTGGAACATATTCCTTGGTTTCTTCAATTTCCTTGACTCTGTGTGTTGGTTTCTGTGCATTAGATGAAACAGCCACCTCTCCCAATCTTGAATGATTTGTATCCCAATCTTGAATGATTTCCCTCATGAGGGAGATGAATCTTACTGTTCAACCTCACTCTGGCTTTGGTTGTCTCTCAATCATTGTGACTGTCCAAGCTCCTACTTTATTTTTAGGGGCTATCAGTAGTTGAGGTGCGACAAGGCCTGTCAGTGTTCCAAAGGGCAGGGTCTTAGTCAACACTTAGGTTCCAGCTGATTGGAAGCCTTACTTTCAGGCAGCAGCTTTTAAAGTATGTGAATATACTTTTTCCGGGAGAAGATTGGGAGTTGGCATTTCTGTCTGCTCCCTCTGCCCTCAGCTCTGGGATAATAGCCCTTTGAGAACTGTTTCTTTTTTCTTTTTTTGCTACCATCCCACTGAACCCATGAGCACAAGCCTCACTGGTCACCAGAGCCATGCCACCAGGGGATGTGTCCTCTGGGTGGCAGACATAAAAGCTGGGGCACAGATGCATACACCAGGTCCTTTCTTGGAGACACTGATGGCCTGGGGCAGGACAGAGGGAGGGCATGAGGATGGCACCTGCTGGTCTCCCAAGTCTCTGGAGAGGGCTGTAGTTGTCCCCTAGATGTGTGTTTAATTAGAAGCTCGTCCCTCAGGTTACAGCTGTGAAGAGAAGCTAATAGGCCTCTTTCACAGAAAGACTGGGGATGCATTTCAGTCTGCTGTCACTGCGCTGCTCCCTGCAGGAGAGGGGGTGTCACTGGCTACAAATTCTTTCTTCCTTTGTAACAGTCTTGCAGGCCCTGTGAGCACAAGCCCCGCTGACTACCAGAGCCAGATGATTGAGAGATGTCCCCTGTGTGGCAGATGCAAAAATTTCGGGGCCCTGTGAGCACACAGGCTCCTCCCTTGGAGATACTTGTGACCCGGAGGGAGGGAGGGGAAGTGCAAAGATTGAGTCCACCAGCCTCTGTCCCCAGAGAGCACCTCAACAGGCCTCTAGGTGTTTGCCCAACCAGAAGCTCCAAGGTAAGAAATCAGCTTCTTTCACAGAAAGACTGGGTATGTGTTTCAGTCTGTTGTCTCTGCATCGTGCCCTACGGGATTGGTAGCCAGCCAAGAACTGTCTCTCCACGTATTACAGTCCCATGGGGCCCATGAATGCAAGCCCTGCTGGTCATCAGACTCAGGCAATCAAGAATTGTCCCCTGGGTGGCAGGTATAAAAACTGGGGCACCAGATGCAAAAACCAGGGCACAATACGTGTATGTAAATTCCGCTCTGGGCATCGTATTCTATAGTAGCAGAGGGAGAGAGCAGAGATAAGTGCCTTTCTCTTGAGGTCTCTGGAGAGGGTTACAGTTGGCCCTTAGATGTGTGTTTCATTAGCAGCCTGTTCCTCTTGGAGCTGCAGCTCTGAAGATAAGCTAATAGACCCCTTTCACAGAGTGGCCAGTCACCTCAGTCCGCTCTGCCCTGGTGTTGTTAGTGGGTTAAGAAATCTTTCTCTGTTTTTGTCCTGTGAGACCTGTAAGTGTAAGCCCTGCTGGCAAATAGAGGCAGGCAGTTTAGAGGTGTCCCCTTGGTGGCAGCGGTAAAAACCTGGGGAGTCAGAAGCTGTATAAGCTCCTTTCTGGGAGATATTGGTGAGCTGAGTGAGGCAGAGGAACAGCACAAATATGGCGCTCACCGGCCCCGGTCTTTGGAGAGTATTTGCATAATCCCCTAGATGTGTGTTAAATTAGATGCCTGCCATGCTGGAGGTGGGATTTCTGGTGAGATTGTGTCTCAGCCTCTCCTACCTACTTCAGTGTGTTTTTTTCCCCCAATCATCCAATGTATAGGAGTTGTTCAGCTAGACACTGTCCTCGCCCCGCCTCACCCGCCCAAGGAAATTGTTCTGTATGTAGCCGTAGATTCAGTGTGCCTGTGGAAGGAGGTGAGTTCAGAATCCTCCTACATTGCCATCTTGAATTGGAATCTCCTTGCTTTTCTTTCGATTGGCTAAATATTTTTCACTTTAAATTTATTCCCATCCCTTGTTTGGAAGGCACACACTATATGTATTTTTTTTTTTTTTAATTTTTTTTTCAACGTTTATTTATTTTTGGGACAGAAAGAGACAGAGCATGAACGGGGGAGGGGCAGAGAGAGAGGGAGACACAGAATCTGAAACAGGCTCCAGGCTCTGAGCCATCAGCCCAGAGCCCGACTCGGGGCTTGAACTCACGGACCGTGAGATCGTGACCTGAGCTGAAGTCGGACGCTTAACCGACTGCACCACCCAGGCGCCCCGGCACACACTATATTTACTTAATCAGTAACTTAGCATTTTTTTTTTTTTTTTAACGTTCATTTATTTTTGAGAGAAAGAGAGCGCATTGGGGCAGGGGCAGAGAGAAGGGGACAGAGGATCCAAGGCGGGCTCTATGCTGACAGCAGCGAGCCCATGTGAGGCTCGAAGTCGCAAACTGTGAGGTCATGACCTGAGCTGCAGTTGGATGCTCAACTGCATGTGCCACCCAGGTGCCCCATAGAAATTTTATCATACATACTCACCTATCAAAATCTAATTAGTGTCTTTCTCCTCCTTATAAAGATTTAGAGCATTATAATTCCACCTCTCCTGACTTATGCACAATAGATTCTGTGTATTTTAGTTATATAATTTTTAACCCAAGACAGTATGATTATTGTTTTATAAATCAAGCCTTTTCTCCTTGGTATTATTCCATGATCTGAAGTTAACTTTGTTGGATTTTGATATAGTGACTCCAGCTTTCTTTTTACAGGTGTTTGCATGGTATATCTTTTCCCATCCTTTCATTTTGAGACTACGTATATTTCCATATAAAATGTATATATTTGTAAATAGCATATAGTGTAAAAAACTCATTTATCGGGGTGCCTGGGTGGCTCAGTTGGTTGAGCATCCAACTCTTGATTTCAGCTCAAGTCATGATTCCAGGTTCGTGGATTGAGGCCCTTAAGCCTGCTTAAGATTCTCTCTCTCCCTTTGCCCCTCACCTCTTCTCTCTCTCTCTCTCTCTCTCTCTCTCTCTCTCTCTCAAAACAAACAAACAGGGGCGCCTGGGTGGCGCAGTCGGTTAAGCGTCCGACTTCAGCCAGGTAACGATGTCACGGTCCGTGAGTTCGAGCCCCGCGTTAGGCTCTGGGCTGATGGCTCGGAGCCTGTTTCCGATTCTGTGTCTCCCTCTCTCTCTGCCCCTCCCCCATTCATGCTCTGTCTCTCTCTGTCCCAAAAATAAATAAAAAAAGTTGAAAAAAAAAACCAAACAAACCCAGAAACACCCCCCTCCCTCCAAATCCAAACCCATTTATGCTCAACACATGATTCACCATTAAGGAAATGCAAATCAAAACCACATTGAGATACCACTCCACATCTCTTGGGCATCTACTATCAAAAACCCCCCAAAATAGCAAGAGTTGGTAAGGATGTGGAGAAATTGGAATCTTTGTGCACTATTGATGAGAATGTAGAAAGGTGCAGTTGCTAAGGGTAATTGCATGGCAATTCCTCAAAAAACTAAAATAGAACTACCCTGTGATCCAGCAACTTCACTTCTAGGTATGTACCCCAAATAACTGAAAGAAGGGTTTAGAAGATATATTTATACGCTCATATTTATAGCACCATTATTCCTGGTGGAAGGAACACAAGTGTCACAGATGAATGGATAAAGAAAATGTGGTATATATACATACTATGGATAATAATGCAGATTTTAAAAGGAGGGATATTCTGAAATGTGCTGTAACATGAATGAACCTTGAATATAACGTTATGTTATGTGAAATAAGCCAGTCACAAGGAAGATAAATACTGTATGATTCCACTCATGTGAGGTACCTAGAGAAGTCAAATTCACAGATACAGAAAGTAGAAGTGTGGTTTCCAGGAAGTGAGCGGAGGGGAAAATGAGGAATTATTGTTTAATGGGCAAAGAGTTTCAGATTGGCAAGATTAAAAGAATTCTGGAAATTGGTTGCACAACAATGTGAATGTACGTAACACTACTGAATTGTATACTTAGAAATGGTTGAGATGGTAAATGTTATGTCTATGTTACTACAATTAAAAAATATTAAAATAAGCCATGGCTCTTTCATGGGTCTCTAATTTTCTAGTGAAAAAAATCCATTCATATTTTAATTTCTGTATTTAAACTATTTCCATGTACTATGATTATAAATATATTCGGGTTTTGGTTTATTTTTGTTTTCTGCTTGTTCTTTCTTTTTTATCTCCCTGTTTCACCTCTTCTGCCTTCCTTTAGATTATTTGAATATGTTTCTAGTATCTCTTTAAAATTTTTTCATTGATTTTTTTTGACTATATAGTTTTTTTGTGATTTCTCTAGGGATTACAATATATGATCTTATCTTTTCATAATCTACATAGAATTGATATTTGAATGGAAGGTAGTATTCTCACCACTACATAAGTCCCTTTATACTGTCCTCTGTATGTTGTCATATGTATTACATTTACATATAGTAAAAACCCCATGAGACCTGTTATAGTCATTGCTTTTAGTTGGTTTACACATATATTTTTTTTAAAGTTTATTTACTTTTTGAGAGAGAGAGAGACAGCATGAACGGGGGAGGGTCAGGGAGAGAGGGAGACACAGAATCTGAAACAGGCTCCAGGCTCTGAGCCATCAGCACAGAGCCTGATGCGGGGCTTGAACTCACGAACTGCGAGATCATGACCTGAGCCGAAGTCGGACGCTTAACCCACTGAGCCACCCAGGCGCCCCTACACATATTTTTTTTACAAGTTTATTTACTTTTTGAGAGAGAGAGAGGCAAAGTGAGAGAGAGAGAGAGAGAGAGAGAGAGAGAGAGAGAGAGAGAGAGAGAATGCTCTGTGCTGGCAGAGTCCCAATGTGGGGCTCAATCCCATGAACTGTGAGACTGTGACCCGAGCCAGAATTCAAGAATGGGACACTTAACCGACCGAGCTACCCAGGTGCCCCGTTATATGTATTTTAAAGCACTTAAGAGGAAAGACTAGTCTATTATATTTACCAAAATATTTACCATTTCTGTTGCTCTCCCTTCATTGTTGAACTTCTGTTTTCCTCTGTTGTATCTCCTCTCCTCCCCCCACCACCAACCTTTTTTGGAAGAAATTTCTTCAGCCTTTTTTTTAGAGCAGGGTTGCTAGTTTTCTTTTATCTGAAAATGGCTTTCTTTTCTTTTCTTTTCTTTTTTTATAAAAAAAATTTTTTTAATGTTTATTTTTGAGACAGAGAGAGACCGAACATGAATGGGGGAGGGTTAGAGAGAGAGGGAGACACAGAATCTGAAACAGGCTCCAGGCTCTGAGCTGTCAGCACAGAGCCCGACGCGGGGCTTGAACTCAGGGACTGTGAGATCATGACCTGAGCCGAAGTTGGACGCTTAACCGACTGAGCCACCCAGGCACCCTTCTTTTCTTTTTTTTTAAACAAACACTTTATTGAGGTACCATTGACATACAAAAAGGTGTACGTATTTAGTGCACGCAATTTGATGAGTTTGGAGATGGGTACATAAATATAAAACCATCACCACAATCAGCACCACATGCTTATAAACATATATGACCTCCAAAAGTTTCTTCCTACGTTTAAAGCCTATTTTTCATTATTTAAAAAATTATTTTTATTATTTGTTTGTTTACTTATTAAGTTTTATTTATTTAAATAATCTCTACACCCCACATGGGGCTTGAACGCGTGACTCAATATCAATAGTTGCATGCTTTCCCAACTGAGCCAGCCAGGTGCCCCTAAAAATATATTTTTAAATTTACTTAGTGATAAGAACACTAAACATAAGATACATTGTTTTAGCAAACTTTTTTTAAACTTTTTTTTTTTAATGTTTATTTTTGAGAGAGAGTGCGTGTGGGAGAGGGGCAGAGAGAGAGGAAGACACAGAATCTGAAGCAGGCTCCGGGCTCTGAGCTGTCAGCACAGAGCCCGACGTGGGGCTTGAACAACGAACTGCGAGACCCATGAGATCATGACCTGAGCTGAATTCGGACACCTAACTGATCGAGCCACTCAGGTTCCCGTGTTGTAGCAAATTTTTAAGTATACAATACAGTATTGTTAACTGTAGGCACTGTGTCGTGTCGTACAGTTCTTACATTTGTATAACTGAAACTTTGTATTCTTTTTTTTTTTTTTTTAATTTTTTTTTTTTTCAACGTTTATTTACTTTTGGGACAGAGAGAGACAGAGCATGAACGGGGGAGGGGCAGAGAGAGAGGGAGACACAGAATCGGAAACAGGCTCCAGGCTCTGAGCCATCAGCCCAGAGCCCGACGCAGGGCTCGAACTCACGGACCGCGAGATCGTGACCTGGCTGAAGTCGGACGCTTAACCGACTGCGCCACCCAGGCGCCCCTGAAACTTTGTATTCTTTGACCAACATCTCTCCATTTCATCTCTCTCCCTGCCCCCAACGCCAGTCCCTGGAACCACTACTCTACTCTCTGCTTCTATGAGTTTTATTAATTTAGATTATTTATTTAAAAAAAAATTTTTTTTTTCAACGTTTATTTATTTTTGGGACAGAGAGAGACAGAGCATGAACGGGGGAGGGGCAGAGAGAGAGGAAGACACAGAATCGGAAACAGGCTCCAGGCTCCGAGCCATCAGCCCAGAGCCCGATGCGGGGCTCGAACTCATGGAGCGCGAGATCGTGACCTGGCTGAAGTCGGACGCTTAACCGACTGCGCCACCCAGGCGCCCCTAATTTAGATTATTTAAGTAGGACTATGTAGCATCTGTTCTTAAGTGTCTGGCTTATTTCACTTAGCATGATATCCTCCAGATTCACCCGTGTTGTCACAAACGGCAGGATTTCCTTTTTTATCAAGGGGGAATAATATTCTATTATATGTAAATACCACATTTTCTTTATCCATTCATTCATCAGTGGACATTTAGAGTACTCCATGCTTTGGCTGTGGTGAATAATACTGCAGTGAATATGAATGCGGATATTTCTTTGAGATCGTGATCTCACTTCCCTTGGATATACACCCAGGAATAGGTCGGTGGATTGTTAGGGGAGTTCTATTTTTTAAAAAAAAAATTTTTTTTTTTTAACGTTTATTTATTTTTGAGACAGAGAGAGACAGAGCATGAACGGGGGAGGGGCAGAGAGAGGGAGACACAGAATCTGAAACAGGCTCCAGGCTCTGAGCTGTCAGCCCAGAGCCCGACGCGGGGCTTGAACTCACGGACCGCGAGATCGTGACCTGAGCCGAAGTCGGCTGCTTAACTGACTGAGCCACCCAGGTGTCCCAGGGGAGTTCTATTTTTAATTTTTTGAGTAACCTCCATACGGTTTTCCATAGTGGCTGAACCAGTTTACATTCCCACCAACAGTGTACAAGGGTTCAAAAATTTCCCATATTGTTGCCAACACTTGTTAGCTTTGTTTGTTTGTTTTTTGATCATAGACATCCTAATAGGTGTGAAGTGATATCGCATTGTGGTTTTGATTTGTGCATTTCCCTGATGGTAAGTGTTGTTGAGCACCTCATATACTTGTTGGCCGTTTGTGTTTTTGGAGAAATTTCTATTGAGGTCCTTTACCCATTTTTAAAAATCAAGTTAGTTGTTCTTTTGCTACTGAGTTGTAGGAGTTCCGTATATATTTTGGATCTTAACTTCTTATCAGCTACACGATTTACCAATATTCTCTCCTAGTCCATCGATTGCCTTTTCACGCTATTGGTTGTTTCCTTTGTTGAGTAAGCTTTTTAGTTTGATATTTTGGTAATTGTTGGCTTTTCCTCTTCTTCTTTCTCCTCCTTCCTTTAGTAACTTTTTACATTTCTTCCTCTTTTGCCGTCTTCCTTTGTGATCTGATGACTTTTTTTAGTGGTATTAGTCTTTGATTCTTTTCCCTTTACGTTTCGTGCATACACTGCAGCTCTTTGTGATTTCCACAAAACATCTTATAGTTACAACATCCTGTTTTAAGATGATGACAACTTAAGTTTGCTACAAAAACTTCATACTTTTACTTCTTCCCTCTTCAGAACATAGGTTATTGATGTTATAATTCACATGTTTTTGTATTGTGTCTCCATTAACGAGTTATCATAGTTACAGTGATTTGCACTTGTTAAAAGGGATTTTTTTTTTTTAACGTTTATTTATTTTTTTGGGACAGACAGAGACAGAGCATGAACGGGGGAGGGGCAGAGAGAGAGGGAGACACAGAATCAGAAACAGGCTCCAGGCTCCGAGCCATCAGCCCAGAGCCCGACGCGGGGCTCGAACTCACGGACCGCGAGATCGTGACCTGGCTGAAGTCGGACGCTTAACCGACTGCGCCACCCAGGCGCCCCAAAAGGGATTTTAACATCATTGCAATATATAGGGATTCTGAATTTGACTATATGTTTACCTTTACCAGTAATTTTTTTAAAGTGTTTATTTTTGAGAAAGAGAGAGAAAGGGAGAGACTGCAAGTGGGGAAGGGGCAAAGAGAGAGAAGGAGACGCAGAATCCAAAGCAGGCTCCAGGCTTTGAGCGGTCAGCACAGAGCCGGACGAGGGGCTCGAACTCACCAACTGCAACATCCTGACCTGAGCCGAAGTGGGACGCTCAACCAACGGAGCCACCCAGGCGCCCCCAGTTTGTGTCTTTCTGAGATGAGCTTCTTTCCCTTAGTAATACGCATTTAAATTTCCTCCATGTCTTCTCATGGCTTGCTAGCTAGCTCACTTCTTTTTGGCATGGAATAATTTTCCATTGTCTGGACGCACTGCCATAGTTATCCATTTCCCTTCTGAAGTACATCTTGGTCGCCTCCACGTTTTGGCAAAATTATGAAAAAAGCCGCTTTAAACTTCTGTCTGCAGGTTTTTGTGTGGGCTTAAGTTTTCAACTCCTTTAGGTAAGTACAGGTTTCCCGCAGTATCCAAAAGTGGAGCGTTCCTGTGAAATCTTTTGTGAGATGGCATGGTGTAAAATGAAGAGACAGTTACCATTAATTTATATGGGAAAATTTGAGGGTGTTCCCAGACCCCAAAAGTAACCTCTCTTAGGCTTTTCCGATACCTTAGGACACACCTTTGCCAATAAATGCACAGAATAAATCGAGACAAGGCACAGATGCTCAGAGACCCACTTTCTGGCTCTGGTGGCCTGACGCTGAGATGCCGAGTGTAGGTCCGGGGTCAGGCGTTTGGCGGGGGCCGCTGTTGTTACTCGGGGGCACACCGCCTCCATACCAGCTGGCTGCAAAACAAACGCTGAATGCTGGCTTCGCTTTCTGCCTTTTTTTTTTTGTGGAAGGAAGAATCCTCCTCAGGTTTCTTTTGGCTAGTGAAAACAGCGCTCGTGGGGGCTTTCGTACAAGCAAAGTGGTGTACCATGAACTTTTGGGAAGTGGGGGATACCTGTACCCAGGAACCACAATTGTGGAATCGGACAGTAAGAGTGCCTTTAGTTTTGTGAGAAGCCACCGGATTGGCTTTGGTCTTTCAAGTTGGTTGCGCCATTTTGCATTCTCACCGGCAACGCTGGAGAGTTCCTGCTGCATCGCCTCCCCAGGATTTGGCGTTTTGGTGTCTGGATTCTGGCCGTTCTGATAGGTATGTTGTGATATCTCACAATTGCTTTAACTTGGACTTCCCTGACAACAAATGATGTGAAGCATCTTTTCGCACGCTTATTTGCCATCGGTGTATCTTCTTTGTTGAAGTGTCTGTGAAGGCTTTTGGCCCATTTTTTACTTGGGTTGTTTATTTATTTATTTTTTATTACTGAGTTCTAAGAATTCTTTGTATATGTTGGATAGCAATCCTTTATCACATGGGTCTTTTGCAAATATTCTCCCCCAGTCTGTGACTTGCCTTGTCATGCTCCTGACATTGTCTTCTGCAGAGCAGAAGTCTTTAATTTTAGTGAAGTTTACCTTATCAACTATTTCTTAATGGATTGTGCCTTTGGTCAGTTATGAAATTCTTCAGCTCTAGGAATTTTTTAAAAGTGATTTCCTTTTTTTTTTTTTTTTTGAACTTATTTTGTTTAAGTATTGTTTTCCCAGTTTTGCTATTTGCCTGTCTATGTTTTCTTGCAGTTCACTGAACTTCTTTTTAAATGTTTATTTATTTTTGAGAGAGAGAGAGAGAGAGAGAGAAGAGGGGAGGGGCAGAGAGAGAGGGAGACACAGAATCTGAAGCAGGCTCTAGGCTCTGAGCTGTCAGCACAGAGCCCGACGCGGGGCTTGAACTCACAGACCTTGAGATCACAACCTGAGCTGAAGTTGGACACTTAACCGACTGAGCCACCCAGGCACACTTCACTCAACTTCTTTAAGAGGATTATTCTGAATTCTTTGGGAGTTTACATATCTTTATTTTTAAGGGTTGGTTATTGGAGTCCTATTACTTTTTTTTTATGTTTATTTTTGAGAGAGAGAGAGAGAGACAGAGTGTGAGTGGGGGAGGGGCAGAGAGAGAGGGAGAGAGAGAATCTGAAACCGGCTCCATGCTCCGAGCTGTCAGCACAGAGCCTGACACGGGGCCCGACCCCACGAACCGTGAGATCATGACCTGAGCTGAAGTCAGATGCTCAACCAACTGAGCCACCCAGGCACCCTTGGAATCTTATTACTTTTTTTGGGTGGTGCCATGTTTCCCTGATTCTTTATGATCCTTGTATCTTTGTAGTGGTGTCTGTGCCTTTGAGGACGCAGTCACCTCTTCCAGTCGATACAGATTCAATTTGGCACGGAAGGACCTTCACAAGTCGGTTCAGCCTGGGGTTCTGGACTTTTCACTGGCAGGTGGGGCTTGCTGTGGGGTCTCTGGTCGGATGGAGCTCCTGCCTGGCCTGTGAGCTTTGGTAACGCTGGTGGCTGGCCTCCCACCTGCTGGCTGGGTTCCGTGGTGGGGAAGTGTTGCCTGTTGGGATCCACGGTCAGGCAGTGCCAGTTGCTGGGCTCACCGGGCTCCTTGGTGGAGCGCTGCCGCTGGCTGGGCTCCATAACTGGGCAAGGCCACTGGCTAGTTTCTGCAGCCACCCCTGATTGGATGGGGTTGCAGTTTGTACTCCCTGATGAAATGGTGCTTCTAGCTGGATTTTATGTGCAAGTGAAGCCGCAGGCTGTGCTTCATCGTTGGGTGGGGCTACTGGCTGTGGTCTGACACTGGGCAGGGTTGCGGGTTGTGCCGTGTGACCGGTTGGGGTGCTGGCTTTGCTCCCTGGCCCCGTGGAGTCACTGGCTGTTCTCTGTGGTTGGGCAGGGTCCCTGACTGTGTACCACGGCCAAGCAGGGCCATGGACTGTGCTCTGCATCTGGGTCGGACCATGGGCTGAGGACCCTCCCGGGCAGAAATGCTGACTGTGTTCCCCGGCCAGAGGGATTGTTGACTTGGCTTCACAGGTGGGAGGAGCCACTGCCCGGGCTCTCTGTTTGGGCAAGGTCATGGCTGCAATGTGGTTGCAATGCAGTGCTGGTCACTGTGAGCCCCCCACCCCTTCTTTGTTCCTGCTGCCTTGCTGTGGTCTAGGTCTGTCAGTTGTCCCAGTGTTCTCCCAAGATAGAAGTGGGCTCCCAAGGAGGGACCCAGAAATGCTGGGGAGGCTAAACGTCTGGGGAGAAATTGTGGGCCCAGGAGATCGCGCTTGGTGTGGCACCGTGTTTGCCCGGGGGAGGGCTGATCTGGTCAAAGTGAACCTGCTCCTCTTACCTTTCTAAAGTAGGTTTCCTTGGTTTCGGTGCTTCAGCCTCACTCTGGGATTTTCAGAAAGGCATCTTGTCTGTGGATATTTGCTAATTTGTATTTTTGTGGGGAGGACTTGATCCAGGGGCCTCTTCTTCCACTGTCTTGCTACCTTCAACAGCAGAAGTGCATTTGGTTGCAAACAGAGACTGAATCTGCGTGTATTCATGGGAGTGACCGTGGGACGGGAGAGAATGGGAGAGCTCTGAGTAGAGAGCATATTCAGAACAGCGTATAAAGTATGAAGGAGGGATCTTAGGAATGCCATTCAGTTTTTCTCTGATAGTGTCCTTTCCGGCTCCTCTCATAAGCAACCTCCTACTGATTTCTCAAGTCTCTGCTTCATTGGAACTTCCAAAACAAGTCTCTTTAAACCCTGGACTACTGTTGACCATTTTAAGCTCTTCTTCATTTAATGTCCTCATTAGTTATTTATTGAGCATGTATCACATTCTAGAAACCGTCTCAGGGGCCAGTAGTATGTACCACAAGCAGTTCCTACCGTCATGGGGTTTACATTAAAGTGGTTTAAAATAGTGAGCAAAACCAGGTACTGCTCTCACTTTCATTGAGCCTTCTGTTGAGTGAGGCAAACAGGCAGTTCAATGGCTGCTGCTGAGGGCTCTGTAAAGATTGAAAATGACAAATTCAGATGCCACTAATCTGTATAGTTTTGTGATTTTATCCAGCGTTCTTATCAGTTGTTCTTTTTTTTTTTCTTTTTGAGAAGGCAAGCACTTAAAAGGATCTGGGGATCCAGTCCAGTTAAGTGTCCAACTTCAGCTGGGGTCATGGCCTCATGGTTCGTGAGTTCGAGCTCCGCATTGGGCTCTCTGCTGTCAGCGCTGAGCCCGCTTTTGATCCTCTTTCCCGCGCTCTCTGCCCCTCTACTGCTCTGTCTGTCTCTCTTAAAGATAAATATTAAAAAAAAAAAAAAAGAAAGGAGCTAAGGTTGAACTTTTTCCATACAGATAGGTGCAGAAAATGATAGTGTTTGGATTCTTAAGATGTTGGCGAGAAAGCAGTTGACCCGATCAGTCATGGAGTGGCCGCTGATAAAGAAAAGCGAGGAAGGAAGAGTCTGATTGACACATGGAATGTACTGGAGTCAAGGGAGTATATATCTTGATGAATTCAAGGAGAAGGCTTCCATAATAACAAAATCAGGGAGCTGAAGATGTGACTGGGTGTAATCCCAGGAGGCGGAGTTAGGCAGAACAGATTCCATTCAGCTTACACTGCTCACACATTAATGAGACCCTGGAGAAGTCCTGTCAAGCCTCTGAGCCTCAGTTTCCAAATTTAAAAAACGCTGGCAATGACACCAAACTCGAAAGTGTTACGAGTTTTTTTTTTTTTTTTCAATGTTTATTTATTTTTTTTGGGACAGAGAGAGACAGAGCATGAACAGGGGAGGGGCAGAGAGAGAGGGAGACACAGAATCGGAAACAGGTTCCAGGCTCTGAGCCGTCAGCCCAGAGCCCGACGCGGGGCTCGAACTCACGGACAGCGAGATCGTGACCTGAGCTGAAGTCGGACGCCCAACCGACTGAGCCACCCAGGCGCCCCGAAAGTGTTACGAGTTTTAAGTGTGGTAACTTAAGTGGCATTCAGTGCATGGTTGGTGCCCATAGAATATTTGCTTCCTACTGTGTGATGCCCCCCAGCCTTCTTTTATTCCTTCCCTTTCTCCTGTTCCTATTGTTAGAGTCCTAGAGAAGTTATTGTCCCAGCGAAGTTATTGTCCCATGAAATGAGATGAGGAATAAAGAAATTGTGCAGGAAATCCAGGTCAAGGGACTAGAAGATAGAAGACCTTAAGAAGGAGAGCTTGAACAAGGTCAATTCCTTCATCTAGGTCACATGACTAGGGCGATTTCAGGGATCAAGGTAGTCCAGTGTGGGAAGTACAATGAACTTTTCGGGGAGCCTCTGATAACCCCTCTGTCTGGGCAGACAGATCCCAATCTCTTTGTACCGTGACTTATCTCTCCTAGTCCTACGAACGGGCCCTCACCCCAGGGCACCCCGGGGCACAGCATGATCTGCAGCCACTTACGCACATACCCTTCTGCCACCGTCCAGAGAGCAAAGACCTACAAGAGATTTCCCATCTCCCAGTGAAGACAGCCTGGCATGCAGGGGACTGAAAATTTGCATGGGTGATCATGGGGTGGGTGCAGAGTGTGTGCGCCTGTAGTTCTCCGGAGGCGAAATTTGTGTAAGTGTCAGAAACAAGATAGGTTCATTTATAAAGCTGTATAATAGCAGATAAGCAAGTTGAATACAGTTCTATTTGTTTTGGGACAATGAACCACGATTCTTTGCGTTACAATAGCAAATACAAAGAAAATGTACCATTTTAGTACAATACAATATACATTGGCACTTTAAAAAAAAAAATTTTTTTTTCAACGTTTATTTATTTTTGGGACAGAGAGAGACAGAGCATGAAGAGGGGAGGGGCAGAGAGAGAGGGAGACACAGAATCGGAAACAGGCTCCAGGCTCTGAGCCATCAGCCCAGAGCCTGACGCGGGGCTCGAACTCCCGGACCGCGAGATCGTGACCTGGCTGAAGTCGGACACTTAACCGACTGCACCACCCAGGCGCCCCTATACATTGGCACTTTATGTAATCCCAAACTGGTTGGAGTCCTCATTACCTAGCCACATGATTACTTGGGTATTTAGACTCTGGAAGCACGTTGACGCAAAAATGTCTTTTCTTGTTGAATGCTTGAATATGTAACAAATTGTGCTTTCTTTTTTGGTGATTGTTATTTGTAAAATAAAAGAGTGTTCACTCGTTTCTTTTGGTGTCTGTGCCCTCCTGTCATAGACATGTGGCACTATCTTTTGGCTACCCAGCATCTTTCAACTCCTCTGTACCTCTCTGTGTCTTTCAACCCTCCTCTATACCTGTGGCCACTCTGTCCAGCTTTCCCCTGAAACGCGCCCTCCCCTTCCATAGTATATAACTGTCACTTGGAAAAGGTTGCCAATGTCGCATTCCCCCTGCATCTAAGTGTAGTCATATAATTTGTTCTTACCAATAACGTGTGAGGTGAAATGATTGGTGTCACTTCTGGGAAGAGGCTTTTAAGAATCAGTTATGATTTCCTTGTGTTTCCATCCATTGGCACCAATAGTCTGGACCTCAATGGTCTGTTAATGAGAAACATAAAGAAAGCGTATGAACTTGTGGGGCACCCGGGCGGCCTAGTTGGTTAAGTGTTCGACTCTTGATCCCAGCTCAGGTCTTGATCTCAGGATCCTAGGTTCCAGCCCTGTGTTGGGGCTCTGTGTTGGGTGTGAAGCCTATTTAAAAACAAACAAAAAAAAAAAAAGGAAAAAAAAGTGTATGAAGTTGTTAAATGATCAGGGTTAAGGTCTCCTTACAGCAGGAGATGTGGATCCCGGTAGGAAAGCTTACTGATGCATATGATGGTAGCCTCTACAAGTGACATCGTGGCAGTGCCTTTCTGCAATGGAGCTAATGTGAACCCAGTCCCTGTGCTACTGCACATCATAATGCCCCTTGTTAGGATAGATCAGCATTATACTTGCTAATAGAATGGCATAATGCATTTTCCAGGACCATAAGGCTTTACAACAATCTGCTACCATATCAAGGAGCACACGAATGTCCTAGAGCTCCCTCTAGAGGAGTAAACAGGATGTTTTACAGGTGTTTCTTGTGGGCTGAGTCCCAGTCTTCACTGTAGGTAGATCTTCTTTTCTTAAGTGCTATGGGCAGTGTGTCGCCTTCACTTTCTCTATTATATACTTCTAGATTAGTTTAATTTTTGTATAAAGTCATATAGAACCTTGCCATTTTAGAAACAAAATAGACTAGAAAAGAATCACTCTGATTGTTGGAGTACACGGGAGTACACGGTGGGGGGCAAAGAAACTAGGGAAGAGAGTTCTGTAAGAACAGGTGGGAGGTGATAGGGAATGAAGCCGGGAGGAGAAGATAGAGCTAGGGAGTGGGGCATAGGTGTGGAGGGGTGGGGGGTGGCCAGTAGAGGAAGTAGAGGATGAAGCATCTAGGCGTCTGCTTCAGTTACCAGTGCATGTGGTGAGGACACAACCTCCACTCCCAATGATCTCATGTACTCCCCAAATTACAGAGCGGGTCTTTCCTAAAAGGACAAAGGGGCATTTTTATCCCAGGGGATAAGCTGAACGAATAGCTTAGAATACAAGAACTGGGGTGGACATCTAGTCCAACGTTTATGTCACAGACAGGAAAGTGAAGCTGAAGAAAGAAAAGGGAGTTATCAAAGGATCACTTAGCAAGGCTGTGAATTTGAGTCCTCATTGATTCACAGACCAGGGATCTGTTTCCTTTATCCCTGAAACCCTTCTCATCTCCCTCTCCAGAAGAAACTAAGATTAAAAGTTGGTTGTATAGACTTGTATTATATCTTAAAAATGTTTTTCTAATGTTTGAGAGAGAGAGAGAGAGAGAGAGAGAGAGCAAGCGCGAGCACAAGCAGGGAAAGGGCAGAGAGAGAGGGAGACACAGAATCTGAAGCAGGCTGCAGGCTCTGAGCTGTCAGTCAGCTGACATGGGGCTCAAACCCACGAAGCATGAAATCATGACCTGAGCTAAAACCAAGAGTCAGGTGCTTAACCAACTGAGCCACCCAGGTTCCCCAGTAATGCCACAGATTTTTAAAAAGTTTGTTTGTTTGTTTACTTACTTACTGAGAGAGAGAGAGAAAGACAGAGAGAGACAGAGACAGAGAGAGAGGACATGTGTATAAGTGCTGACAGCACAGAACCCAATGTGGAACTCGATCCCACAAACTGTAAGATCATGACCTGAGCCAAAATCAGGAGTTAGACACTTAACTGACTGAGCCACAAAGGTGCCCCTCTGAATTTGTTTATTTGTTATAACAAGGTGTTTTTTTTTTTTTTTTTTTTTGTGGAATCTTTAAGGTTTTCTGTATATAATATCTTGTCATCCCCGAACAATGGCAGTTTTACTTCTTCCTTCCCCATTTGGATGTCCTTTTTTTCTTTTTCTTGCCTTATTGCTCTGGTTAGGACTTCTGATGCTGTATTGGATAAGTGGTGAGAGTGGGCACGCCTGTCTTTTTCCTGATCTTAGAGGAAAAGCTTTTAGTTTTTCATGGTTGAGTATGAGGTGTCTGTTCCGTGGATACAAGATAGTTTCTTCCGTTGTCATAGACTGTGGTTTTAACTTCCAACAGAATATGTCATCTGTTAGAAACATAGCCAAGAAACCTGACCCCATATCCGAGAAAGCATTATTAAAGGTCATGACGTGTTTGTGAATCAGAGTATCTAGCTTTAACTAAAGATATATATCTTGTATAATAAAACTGATTTAAAAAAAAATTCACTCCAGGACCATTCAGTTTAGAGTTTTACCTTCCCTCCCCCTTCCCCTTCCTCTTCCCTTTCTCTTTCTCCTTCTCCTTCTTTTTTTTTTTTCATTTTAAAGAGAGACAGAGCACCCGAGCAGTAGAGGAAGAAAGAATCTTAGGCAGGCTTCATGCCCAGTGTGCGGAGCCCAATCCCATGACCACGAGCTCATGACCTGAGCTGAAATCAAGAGTCAGATGCTTAACCGACTTGAGCCACCCAGGCGCCTCTAGAGCTTTTTTCTAACGTAGCATTTGCTTGATGTAAAATGGCTAGTGGTGTGGTTGGGACAACTTGCTTCTCCTTATACCTGATTTTTAATTTCAGAAGATATTGTGCACACAAATTTGTTTAGAGTTGCCTACACAGGGTAAAAACTATAATGGTTGCTTTTGAATTTTTAAAGGTTTTCCCTGATATTAGAAAATTCTTTTGTTAATGTTTTGAAGTCTCTAGATGTCCACGGACCATGAAGAACAATCATAGAAACATGTTCATCATGGCTGGGGCTCTGCCTTGAGGTTCTGGAGTTTGGAATGCTTGGACGGCTAATGAGAGGATTTGCTTTGGCCACTAGGTGGTGCTCGAAGTCCAAACTACCTGAATGTTTTCATTTTCATTTTATTTGTTTGTTTGTTTATGTTTTTGATTTTGGTTCCATTATAATTAGCGGACATTGTTACATTAGTTTCAAGTGTGCAGTTTAGCGATTCAACAATTCTATATATTCCTCAGTGCTCGTCGTGATAAATGCAAACTCTCTGAATTCGACAGTGAAAAGGATGGAAGAAAGGGGGAGGAAGCATGACTGCGGTGGGTTTTACGGGGGCTGCAGGAATACTGGATGGAGTATTTCAACTGGGAAAAATATGCCTAACATCTTCTGTTGCCTCTTGGGCTGATATGAAGGGAATGGATTAAGAACCCAGTTTTGACTAACCTTGAAAGTTTATACATGCTCTCTGAGGTATATCAATTTTGTTGCTTCAAAAAGTTTACGATTATCTGTAACTATTGTTTTCAACCTAAAACAATATGGAAAAACTCCAGATGAAGTAGGTGTTTGGTTGAGCCATTACCTACATACCTAGTTTGCTCTCTCAGTAAATGAGTTTTCAAAATAACATTTTTACCCTAAAATTATTTTGATTGAAAAAAATCTTTTTTTTTTTTTTTTTTTTTTTTCATTTTTCTGAACATCTGAAGGTGTATGTGAACTCCTTCTGGGAACATAGGCTTTCCTCCATAACCTGGCCTAGAGGTACCTCAGATCTCTCTGGATCGTTCTCTCAAAGGATGAATGTATCTCTAGTTTGTTTCTTTATTTTTAAAATATTTTATTATTTTTTAAAGGGTAATCTCTATATCCAGTGTGAGGCTTGAACCCACAACCCCAAGATCAAGGGTTGTGTGCTCCACCAACTGAACCAGGCAGGTGCCCCTGTGTCTCTAATTTAGGTTTTAAAACTCTCAGAGAAAAACCCCTGCAAATGAGTTATTTCAGGCTTTACTTTCTGGGCTAGAAGATACCAATTGTCCTGTGTGAATAAAGTGTCGGTTCAGGTTTGGAAGCTTGCTGGCAAAGTATGCCCTTTCTGACAGTACGTGCTTTGTTATAATCACTCGGCTGAGTAATGGAATTGTTCTAGATCACTGGAAGGAGCCTGACCTCTGGACACGAGATTGAATATTGTCTTCGTTTCCTATTGGTGCAATTACAAATTACAACAAATTTAGTGGCTTAAGCCCACACAACTTTACCATCTTATAGTTCTGCAGTTAGTCCGGAATGGGTCTTACTTGGCTAAAAGCAAGGTGTCAGCAGGGCTGTGTTCCTTTTGGAGTCTTTAAGGGAAAATCTTTCCTCGTCTTTTCCAGCTTCTAGAGGATTGGATTCTTTGGTCATGGCCCCTTCCTCCTTCTTCAAAGCTAGCTACGTAGCATTGTCAGATCTTTCTTTGACACTGACTCGTCTACCTCCCTCTTCCACGTTTAAGTGATCCTTGTAATCACATGAGACCCATCCAGTTAATCCAAAATAGTCTCCTTATTGTAAGGTCAGCTGATTAGCAAGCTTAATTCTGTCTACAACCGTGACTCTCCCTTGCCATGTAACATACATGCACAGCTTCTGAGAATTAGAATGTGGACATCTTTAGGGGACCATTACTCTTCCTACCATAAATATTATTAGTGCAATTTTTCCCACCTTTAGAACTCAAAATTTCACATATAGATGGTCCCTGACTTACAATGTTTTGTCTTAGGCTTTTTGATTTTACAATGGTTGCGAAAATGATACATGTTCAGTAAAAACCATACTTTGAGTTTGAATTGTGATCTTTATTTATTTATTTAATTTTTTTTGCACTTACTTATTTTTGATAGAGCAACTCACAAGTGGGGGAGGGGCAGAGAGAAGGAGACACAGAATCCCAAGCAGGCTCCAGGCTCCGAGCTGTCAGCACAGAGCCCGACGCGGGGCTCAAACTCACAAACCGCGAGATTGTGACCTGAGCCAAAGTCAGACGCTCAACTGACTGAGCCACCCAGGCGCCCCTGAATTGTGATCTTTACCCAGGCTAGTGATGTGTGGTAAGATATTCTCTCTTGATGCTGGGTATCGGCAGTATCCAGTCAGCCTTGCGACCGACCGTCAGGGTAAACAACTGATACACTTAACAGCCATGCTGTAACCATCAACCATTCTGTTGTTCACTTTCAGTACAGTAGTCAAGAAACTACACGCGATATCCAGTGCTCTATTTTAAAATAGGCTTTGCGTTAGATGATTTGCCCAACTGTAGGTTGATGTAAGTGCTCTGAGCGCATTTAAGGTCAGCTAGGCTAAGTTACGGTGTTCAGTGGGCTAAGTATATTAAATGTATTTTTGATTTATGATATTTTCAGCTTAGAATGGGCTTATCAGGATGCAACTTCATCATACATTGAGAAAAATCTCTAACATGTTTGTTTTTACTATCGATTTTTTTTTTATTATTGAGGAAGAAGAGAAATATTTAGTTGAGATCAGCTTGGGTTTAGATACACAGAAGATGAAACATGAAGGCATCTGGCATGTTGTTGGTTGATTGACAGATCTAGTTTCTTCTGCTTATGTTTTTTTTTTTTTCTTTTTTAATGTTTATTTATTTTTGAGAGAGAGAGAGACAGAGTGTAAGTGGGGGAAGGGCAGAGAAGAGAGGGAGACACAGACTTAGAAGCAGACTCCAGGCTCCAGACTGTCAGCACAGAGCCCGATGTGGGGCTTGAACCCACGAACTGTCAGATCATGACCTGAGCCAAAGTTGGAGGCTTAACCGACTGAGCCACCCAGGTGCCTGCCCCTCTTCTGTTTATCTTTAACTAGAGTTCACAATAACAGGATATTTGAACCATCCAGTCCTGGACACAGCTGAACCATCATGGACATGCATGTGATTTTCTTTTCAAGTCATATCAGAAGCAGAGTCCATCTGGGCCATCTAACACTCTTTGTTTTTATTTTTATCTCTTATTTTTATTAAAAAATTTTTTTTAATCTGTAATTTTTGAGAGAGAGAGAGAGACAGACAGACCCTGAGTGAGGGAGAGAGAGAGAGAGAGAGAGAGAGAGAGAGACACAGAATCCAAAGCAGGCTCCAGGCTCCGTGCTGTCAGCACAGAGCCTGATGCAGGGCTCAAACTCACGAACCGAGAGATCATGACCTGAGCCAAAGTCGGACGCTTAACTGACTGAGCCACCCAGGTGCCCCTATCTAACACTCTTTGAACTTAAAAAAAAAAGTCACTTTAAGTTTTTCAATCATTAATTATTACTAGAGACTTACTCTGACCATCTGTCTCTAAGGCCAATCTGCTGAAACCAGATTCACTAATTATCAGTTAACCATTTATTTCTCATAACTAACATATGATCTTTTTCTTTTGTGTTCCTCTGACCTGATAGTTCTTATCAACAAAAGCCTCGAAGAATCAGGCAGACATGGGTAGCCATACATCTCACCTGGAGAAAAGTCTCTCTCTGGCATGCTATGGCATGCCGCATCAAAGCCACTGGTGATACCTCTCTATCCACATACCATGGTATTATTTAACTATCAAAAAAAATAACAAAAACAAATAAAACTTCAGATTCATTTTTGATTTTATAATATGATCTGAAACACACTGCAGCAAGGAGACCAAATCATGACATTGTTTATTTCATATACTTTCATCTGTTAATAGTTCTCGGGGGGAGAAAAAAGCGAGCAATGGTTAAATGGCATATTTAAAGCTACTTAAAGTACTTATATCTTTGAAACGATTTTTTTAAATGTTAATTTTTGAGAGAGAAAGAGACAGAGCGAGAGCAGGGGACAGACAGAGAGAAGAGACACAGAATCTGAAACAGGCTTCAGGCTCTGAACTGTCAGCACAGAGCCTGACGCGGGGCTCGAACCCACAAACTGCAAGATCATGACCTGAGCCAAAGTTGGACGCTTAACTGACTGAGCCACCCAGGCCCCCCCAGCACCTATATCTTTAGTATTTAAGCAAATATCGTTTGTGAACTTTTATTATTATCACGAGACATTTGTATGCTTCTTGTGTAATGTTTCACACTTACTGTCCAAACACACACACAAAAGTTCCAAATGTGCATTTCATAAAATATGACACATTCCTGGTATACTTGGGTCTCAGAAGTGCAGCGGAATGAGAATGAACAGTAATATATAGCAAATTGCAATCCTAATTGGGTCCCTCAATCTTAACCTAATAAATCTATCTTGTGAGACAATTTATGGATTAAAAGCAGATTCTCTTAAAATGAACACTGTATTTCTAAATTTAAAAAAAAAAATTTTTTTTTCAACGTTTATTTATTTTTGGGACAGAGAGAGACAGAGCATGAACGGGGGAGGGGCAGAGAGAGAGGGAGACACAGAATTGGAAACAGGCTCCAGGCTCCGAGCCATCAGCCCAGAGCCTGACGCGGGGCTCGAACTCACAGACCGCGAGATCGTGACCTGGCTGAAGTCGGATGCTTAACCGACTGCGCCACCCAAGCGCCCCATGTATTTCTAAATTTATATCAACCTTCTGCAAGAAGCACATACATACTTTGTTTCTATGATATTGCTTGCCTATTTTCTACTGGGTCATTTGTCATTTTGTTATTGATTTGTAAACACTCTTTATATATTATGGATTTTAATCCTTTTACGGTATAGAATGCATTTATAAATTTTATTCTACTCTGATTATCTTTTTTTTAAGTTTATGTATTTTGAGAGAGTGAAAGAGAGAGAGAGAGTGGGGGAGGGACAGAGAGAGAGGGAGAGAGAGAATCCCAAGCAGGCTCCATGATGAGCATGGAGCCCGACACAGGGCTGAATCCCATGACTGTGAGACCATGACCTGACCCAGGTCTTACACTGGCTTGAACCCTCTCCTGCATGCATTTTGTTATAAAGATGTTATGCACTTTATGTAGTCAAATCTGTCACTCTTACCATTTTTAATAATTCTCTTTTGTCCTCATTATTAGCTTTATTTCCTTTGAAGTTATTTATCCTTATTATTCATTTAAGTTCTTCTTTTATATTTTTTATTTTTCTGAAACTATCTGGTGGCATATATTTAGGCATAATGGTGGATAGCAAACATAGCCGAATGTGGTTCTTCTGTATTGGGTCATGTCTGCTTTGCCAATAGGCCTGTTTCTTGGATCAGAGAAATGAATGTAGACTTTGTATGCTTATAAATATGTGTGTGCCCAGGGAGTGTTGACTAGCAGACTCTATTTTAAACCGAGTGGCTGAAAAGCAAGCAAGCTCACTTTATTTCATCTTACTTCTTACACAGTTGTCAAAATAAATGACTTTTGGAGTGTAATATCTAGAAGGCTAAACATCAGTATGTTAACAACAGAGGCAAGAGTATGGGTGGTCTATTGTCACCTTTTTTGTTTGTCTGTGTGTCTGATTTTTTCTAGCATGAAGTGTTAATTCAACTTCCTCACATCTCTAAAGAAAGAATAACAAAAGAATCTTGCTTGAGTCCTCCCCTCTTTGTAAGAGGGAATTAGGAATCCTATTTCTTGTCTGGATTTAGCCTATTCAACATTTGGGGACGATAACATCTTGAGTAGAATTCAGAGGATATTTCTAAGAAATATAACACATTTAAAGTCCATTTATAAGTAAGGTATTAAAAGCAATTTGTATGACTGTGGGTCACAGTGGGAGGTGCAGTTACAAACGTTGATGGGTGATTTTTCTTTTTAATGACCACAACTAAAATGCAACATTTAATTATGCATCCCAGTCTACTCAAGGGGAAATCTCTTGCTTAGCCACAAATGGCTTTGAAAATGAGACTGTGTGCTTTTTGTGCCCCATAAGGATTGCAAAAGGTCTCTCTGATATTAAAGAGTTGACACAGGTGACAAAGAGTTGACCAACCAAGACTTAGGAATCTATTCAAGCAGACAAGAGATATTACTTCCAGGATGTAACAGTGTCACCTGTGAAAATCAGAAATACGAATTCTCTCAATATAGGTTGCTCTCTGAGTGGTGAGTGGGATATAAGGAGGTGGGTGGGAGGATGTCCAGTCAAGTGCATGACCAATAAATTTTGTGAACAAAGCAACATCTTGTATTTGAATATTTTGTCTTGGCCTCCCAAAGACTGACCCAAAGGAGGCAACTGCCCAAAAGAGGCAAGTTAGCTAATGGCTAAGGCCTTTAGTTTTAGGTTCATGGAGAACCTGGGTTGATCCTAGTTCATTCCCTACTAGCTGTGTGACATTGGACACATTAGCAATTCCCTAAATCGTAGTTTTCCTACTGGAAAGAGAGAGGTATTAATTTTGTACTTCATAAATGCAAAGGCTTAAAGTAAGTGATGTATACAAAATGCATTTGTCATATAGTAGGCACATGTAAGAGGTCATTGAGCTGAAACCAATGAGGTACTGGTGGGACTAGTACAGATCTGTTGGGGCCACTGGTCAATTCTTGTTCCTCATCTTGAAATATCAGTAGCATTTGGCACTTCCTCCTCCTTGACAAATTTAATTCACTCGGGTTACTGGCAAACATAATATGCTATACACAGTATTCATTACTAACCCTAGCGGTAGCCTGAACCCTGTGTTGTGATACAAGTTTCATTATCATCAACAAATATTTATTCAGCCTTCACATATTCCCAGATTCTTTGTGGTCACGGAAAGCTATTTGGGTGGGCTGTAATTCAAAATTACTGTAATTACTAATTACTGTAAATTCAAAGTTCTGGTGTCCAGAAATTGGAAAACATGGTAAACAGAATTCTTTAGGAAATGTCTTAATTAACTTCATTACTGCCTTGGGTATTTTATAGAGCAATAATTTGTTTGGTTCTTTGCAATCATTCATTCCGTAATTACACACTGAGAATATAGCATGGGTTTTGTGTTGTGCATTAAGAACTCCAAATTAAACAAGGCCAGTGGCCTGCCCTTGAGGGGCTCATAGATTATTACAGATGAACAAATAATTGGAACATGACGTATTGTGACCGCCAGCAAAAATATGGACAAGATACAGTGTTGACAAAAGAAGGGAGTTTGCAGCATATGTAGTTGGGTCAAGGGAAACTTTCACAGATGTGGAGATGACTGAACTCGGTTTGGAAGGAAAATTAGGAGCTCAATAGGGCCAGCTTGATGGACAGGATGGGAGAGTATGATATAAATTTGTGAAGAGAGATTATTTATTTATTTATTTTTAATGTTTATTTCTTTTTGAGACAGAGAGAGAGACAGAGCATGAACGGGGGAGGGGCAGAGAGAGGGAGGGAGACACAGAATCGGAAACAGGCTCCAGGCTCCGAGCGGTCAGCACAGAGCCCAACGCGGGGCTCGAACTCACGGACCGCGAGATCATGATCTGAGCCGAAGTCGGCCACTTAACCGACTGAGCCACCCAGGCACCCCAAGAGAGATTTAAATGTGCAAAGAAACAGGTTGTGGAAGTAACAAGTTGGGTTGAGGCACCCACACCAATTTGGCAGAAACATAAGTGGTTCTCTAAAATGCCTAGAGAGGTGAGCAGAGACTAGCAGGGGCTAGTTCACAATGAGTTGAACACTGTGCTAATGAGATCTGATCTTTTTTTTTTTTTTTTTTAATTTGCTCTTTTGAAAGACTTCATTTGTAGAATTGCTCTGTACTGGAGAGGACTTCACTGGAGACTCCAAAGTAATACCAAATTTATCTGGGCAAACCTTAAGGCAGTCTTAAGATGCATTAAGACTAGATGACTTTCTGGAAGTTTCATATGTAAAAATACTATTTTTCCTACAATAGTTTCATACAGTAAAAAAATTACTATCGGATGTGTGTATGTGTCTGCCTTTATCAGCTAATGATTTACTTAATCTTCCAAATGTGTTACTTTTGCGAGTAAAAGTTGGCACCAGCTGGATGGGACATTGGAACAAGAGGAATAAACTAGGACTGACCCACACAAATAAGGACATATGACCAACCAATTGGGCTGATGGCCCAGGTGGAGAAATCAATGTTCCTGCTCTCTGGGAGCTCACATGCTGAGTAAAGAAGAGTGGGTGTGATGCGATGGAACATTCTGTAACTGTGAACTCCAAATATGGGAATGAAGGTAGGGTAGGCTTGGATTTCCTGTCCGTCCATATGGGTTAAAACGAGAGCTCAGAATGCTGATAGCACCCAAAACTCTAGTTTCGTTCTTGAAAGACCGTGTGTGACAGAGATCGCTGGGCAACGAAATTGTGCTGCCTGTTTCTCTTGGGAAGTCTGTAAACATGAAGCTGTTTCTGGTTCTCATTATGCTGCCCTTTGAGGTCCTACCAGCAGGTAACTTGTCCAAATGTACCATGAAACCCTAGGAGATACTACTCTGTCTGTAGGAGCGGAGCCAGGGCCTTCAGATTGTTGCTGTCTTGCCAATGTCATCAAAAGTACCCACTCTCCCTGAGTCTGTGTCTTAGAAGAAAGCATTCAGGGTGGTAAGAAGACATCAGGGCTGTACTCTTGGAAGTCCTTTCCAAAGGGAGGCATGAACCCATCCTCTAGAATGATCTTTGTAATTGAACATAGTTTTCACACAGGAACCTCACCATGCCTTTTTCCATCCAAACTCATTTTCAGCCTATGCTACAACAGTAATGAGAACAGTACAAGCTTTGGAATCATGTAGATGTGAGGTTAAAATATATCTTGATCTCTGGTTAGTTGTATGAATCGGGCTAATTATTCCCTTTGAATTTCAGTTTTCTCATCTGTCGATTGAGTATGGATGACCCAGTTTCATAATGATTGAATTTCATGTGAGGAAATGTCTCTTTTCTCCCTCTTTGTTCTGTGAGCTTGTCCAAATATGGGTACAGGGGCAAATAAAGAATTAAAAGCAGGCGATTTAGGACCTCAGTACAATACTCCGAATAGTTTGGATCTCTAGGGAGATGGGTACACATGGAATTGAGTTTGATTCCCTGGGCAACACATTTATTTGAGACAAAAAGGAGGAGAGAGAGAGAGAGAGAGAGAGAGAGAGAGAGAGAGAGAGAGCAGAGCCAGGAGGAGCATGGTTATGAAGACACAGAGGCTGGATAAAGGAAGTTCTCTGCAGCATTTATTGCGGAGACCCACGAGGTGTTGGCAAAGGGAGATTTCTGCTGCCCGTGTCAATGAGTGTGAAACCCACTGTCTCTCTTAACTTAAAAAGCCCTGTCTGTGATACTCTTTTAAAGGTTAACTTGGCTTTGAGTCATGCCACGGTGGCAAGTTGGCACTCTTTGGGGACATTGGACCGGGGTAAGGCTGAGCGAGTACTGACTTTGGAGCATGGGAGACAGAGTCAGATTTGCCAGAGTCCAGGGGTGGGACATAACAACACTTGATAACCATGCGTTGGTCTCTCTTTTCTGGTCATATAGTTCTGATGTTCTCAGAGATAACTGGGTATTGGCTAGGAGCCTGGGGTTTTGATGTCCTTAATTTGGGATGATTTGCCAGGAGGAGGCGCTTCGTTTTCTCTCACCAGCATAAGGTTGACTTTGGAACCACAGGAGGCCAAAACTTACGGGAACCACACACGCCTTCTACTCTGCCTCCGGAACTAATCCGCGTCCAATGTTGTTTTCTGTGCACAGATACGGCATGACCCAGGAAATGCTTTAGTAATATAACAGGCTACTGCCGGAAGAAATGCGAGATGGGGGAAATCTATGAAGTGGCATGTCGAAATGGGAAATTATGTTGTGTTAATGAAGGCGAAAACAAAAAACACAAGAAAGCCCCAAAGTCGCCTTGCTTTTTGGTACAGTCTGATGGGAAGATGGACTATGTTATTTTACCCACTACCACACTTCTTACAATCCAGATATGAATCAGGGGCTGGCTCCGCTGGTCTCCACTCTTCTTAAACCAAAAACGCCACCTCTTCCGACATCCTGGGGCAAGAGATGTATCTACTTCTTCTGTGACCTTGATTCTCCACATAATAAAGGTTGTTTTTTTTTTTTTTTTGCTTTGCTCTGGATTTATTTATTAATGTATTCACTTATTTTTTTGAACACTTTAAACATAGAGGAATAGTTATCATGTTCCAGGCATTCATCACGCTGGTAACATGGCTGACGTAGAGATGAAAAGAACATATTGGTAGAGGTGGAAGTTAGCCACCTAACTTTTCCACATCGTCTGTGCAATTTCATAGCATTTCAAATATTGCTTCTTTTATTTATGTATTTTTGTTTTTGAGAGAGAAAGAGAGAGAGCATGTACTTGCACACGTAAGAGGGGGAGGGGCAGAGAGAGACAGAATCTTAAGCAAGCTTTGTGCCCAGTTGGGAGCCCACTATGGGGCTCTACCTCACAACCCTGAGATCATGACCTGAGCCGAAATCAGGAATTGGACACCTAACCGACTGAGCCACCCAGATGCCCTACTCTTAGTCTAAGCAGATCTAAATGTCCCAGCTTTGTGGGGGTGGGGGGGGTGGGGAGGGAGGTGGTGGTGAATACAGGGGGTTTGGCTAACAAGAATTCGTTAGAAGAAGGCATGATATTGGAATATTTTCATAGCATTTATTGGCCAGGTCTAATGGACAGTAATGACAGCTAGTGATAGTTCCAATACAGGTTACCCCTCCTATCCAAAAGTAAAGTTGATCCTAGGAGACCTTTCATAGGCCAAAATGGTGTGAAGTGAAGAAGCAATTACCACGAACTTATATGGGAAAGTATTGGAGTGTGCTGGACCCAAAAAATAACCACTCTTAGGCTTTTCAGATACCTTTGGACACATCTTGCTAATGGATGCACAGAATAAATCAAGATAAAGCACTGATGCGCCCAGACACAGTTCAAAGCTATGATGGTTTCATGCTGAGATGCTGAATGTAGGTCCTCGGAAAGGAGCTTGGCGCCCCCCCCCCCGCCCCCGGGTCCCCCGGGCCGCTCCACTCTCACTGCTCACAGTGCCCACAGCTTCTGTAATGGTTTGCTGCAAAACCAACATTGCATGCTATTTTTGCTTTTTGCCTTTTTAATGCAGCAGGCAATATCTTCTTCAGATCTCATGCAGTTAGTGAAAACAGGTACTAATGCAGGTGTTTTGTAGAAGTGAAGTCACGTAACTGGGAACTTTCAAAAAGTGGGGGACACCTGTACGCCATTTGAAGCTCATTTAATGTGTATGGTCCATTTCCTTTTTTAGTAGCAATTTGAACATTCAGTTGACACAATTTTAAGGCTCTTTTACTCTTAGAATCTTTAAAACCGTTACATATTCAATAGTTTGTGAACAGTGAAATTTACAAGCTCTCAGTTTCAAGGTGAATGAGGTCTGCGGGTCTGATGTGAAATTCAGTGACCATAGTTGAGCACACTATGTCCTATAATTGAAATGGGCTAGGACGGTAGGACTTAAGTGTTCTCTCTCTTTTTCTCACATACACTCACAACAAAACAAAAAACCAAAACCCAAACCCCCAAAAACCACTAGGTCAAGATGAAGAGGTAATGGGTGTGTTAATTAACTAGATGGGGAGAGAGTCCTTTCATGCCATACACATATATCAAAGCACCATGATGCACACTTTAAATATCTTACAATTAAAAAAAAATTTTTTTTAACGTTTATTTATTTTTGAGACACAGAGAGACAGAGCATGAACGGGGGAGGGTCAGAGAGAGGGAGACACAAAATCTGAAACAGGCTCCAGGCTCTGAGGTGTCAGCCCAGAGCCCGACGTGGGGCTCGAACTCAGGGACCGCGAGATCATGACCCGAGCCGAAGTCGGCTGCTTAACCGACTGAGCCACCCAGGCGCCCCAAATATCTTACAATTTGTAAGTCAATTCCACCTCAATAAAAACTGCAAATAAATAAATAAAAAACTGTGTGGAATTTAAAGCCTCATACACGAGAGAGACATATTTAAGAAGCTTCTCATGAGCGAGGCAGACTTTCAGTAAGTGATGATGCCCTCCAGATGAACAGAACAGAATATTTTGTGGTGACATTCATTAATGTTGCTTGGTTAAAGTATTGGCCAGAAATAACTTTTGTGGAGCTGACATTTGCTCATCTGAGATAAAGAAATCAATGGGCCTTATCCCTCCACGCGCAGCACCCAGCTTGTCTCACTGGGACAACAGAGAGAC
Organism: Herpailurus yagouaroundi; assembly: GCF_014898765.1. Lineage (NCBI taxonomy): Eukaryota > Metazoa > Chordata > Mammalia > Carnivora > Felidae > Herpailurus > Herpailurus yagouaroundi. Next base: position 14,030,339 of record NW_024412427.1, on the reverse strand, counting down.
ACATATTTAGGTGGATACGTTAACATTTTAAGGATCTACGAAGATCTTACTTTTAGTCGTTGTGGATTTTGAGAATTCTGGAGACATGTACAGGAAACCAGGACCAGACTAAATTGTAGAAATTTAGAAATTATTTTGTTGATGATTTCGCCATAGGAACTAATGTATGACTGTTTCAGTCTAACTCTCAGAGGGGTTTTTCAAGGGGCCCAGATAAGAAAGCCCGTTCTTTATCTCAATACTTCATAAGCCCCTCTTTTTCAGTATTCCGTCACTGTGGATCACCAGAGGCATTTTTAGGGAGGGTCCATTTTGTCACCATGGTATGAAGAGGGATCTTGTCCATTGTCTTTAATCTATGTGTGTCCTCTATTCTGTATGAGTCCATTGATAAATTAGATACACGAATCTGTTTTGGCTTAGTTTCAGATCAACCAGTGAAGTGTTGCCTGGTCAGGAGCGAGGCGTAATGAACTGAACAGATAAATCAAGCCTCAAACTCCGCTTTGAGTGGTGGACCTAATCTTTGCTTGGACTTTCCCCCTATGATACTTTTTGTATCCCCTTTATACTCATAGAAGAATGGATGTGGTCAGTATTGTTAGATACATGTTTTTTGGTCCTTATTTTTATATACAAAGTTAAGTTGAAATCCGATACTTTAATTATGTATCCTGTGGCACAGGCAATATTATTAGTGCCTTATTTCTTTTGGATCTTAGAACACTCTCCGAAGTCTTATTTATAGAATATTGTGAAATTTCCAGAATGTTCCAGATACATTTTTCTAAGAAGTCTCAGCATTTGGGACCACTAATCTCTGGGGGGGGGGGGGGGGTCTTGGACAATGATCATGAAAGGTGCCAGAGATAGTAATCATTTCCCATCCACATTCATACCTTCTTAGAAAGTTTGCTCATAGCCTTTCTCAGGGAATCTATTTCAGTATGCCCTGGCAAGAGAGTAGAGGGCCAGAGAACCTTATTATTTTGACTACGAGTAATTGGACCAGGGTGGATGACAGATGTATATGTAGAGACTGAACTCTTTTGGATATCCAAATTGGGTCCTGGTGCACTGATGAATAGGAAAAGATAGAAAGAGAAAGTGAGGGAGGGAAGGCGGGAGGGAGGGAGAGAGAGAGGGAGAGAGAGGGAGAGAGATTTCTAGTTACTGGTTCTAGACCTTTAGGCCTCATGTAATTACTAACATTTCTTATGATAGGTGGGCTTGAGTGGGCGTATGTTCCTATGACCTCATATCTAAGACATGAAAATTGTGTATAGGGCAAGTTTTCAGGCACAGAGGTACAAATAGAAGGTTTGCTCATTAGTAATACTTAATTAGTAAAGACTAGGGTGGGGCGCCTGGGTGGCTCAGTTGGTAAGCATCCAACTTCAGCTCAGGTCATGATCTCGTGGTCCGTGAGTTCGAGCCCCGTGTTGGGCTCTGTGCCCAACAACTAGTTTTAGAGATAGCCAAGTACTTAAGAGACGCCATGTTCAAAGCAACTTTATGATGATATTTTGTGTTTGTAGTTCTAATTTAGCTTCGATTACTCAGTGGCCCTTGGGAATATGTAGATATTCATTGACCCAGTGTGATACTTTTCAAGCTTTCTAAAAATAGCCAATAAATATTAGAAAACATGATCAGAGCACCTGGGTGGCTCAGTTGGTGAAGTGTTTGACTCTTGATTTTGGCTCAGATCATGATCTCATGGTGGTGGGATTGAACCCCAGGTCAGGCTCTGCACTGACAGCATGGAGCCTGCTTGGGATTCTCTCTTTCCCTCTCTCTCTCTCTGCCCTTGCCCCACTCATTCTCTCTCTCCCTCTCTCAAACTAAATAAACATAAACAAGAAAAAAAAAAAAAAGAAAACACGATCAAACGAGTAGAAAATGATTGTATGGAATAATAATTCGGATATTATTAAATAATCCCTCCCAAATAGTGCAGGTTAGATAAATGTGACAAGCCCAGATGCCATTAAGTAATATTTCCTGAGTCCAAGAATCAGGTCATGTAAGAGTTACGTACATCTGAAATCGCTACCTTATGTCAAATTGGAAGCACAGAAATGATAGTACAGCTGTCTTGTAGCACTATTTTTTTTTTTGTTTTTTGTTTTTTGTTGTTGCTATCTTTCAACCTGGTAAGGGTTGGAAGGCAATTACCTGTAACTTCTACAAATAAAAATGAATTACGATGTATAAAGTATAGTTAACCAGTTTGAAGTAGTAAAATGTAAATTTAGTAATGTATCTGTATTCTTTAGTTAAGGTTAGTGGTATAAGCATTGCCATGCTGGGAAAGCTCCCTCCCTCCTAGAAAAACCACATTTTATTTATTTTTTTTTTATTAAAAACATTTTTTAATGTTTATTTTTGAGAGAGAGACAGAGGCAGAGACAGAGACAGAGGCAGAGACAGAGAGCATGAGTGGGGGAGGAGCAGAGAGAGAGGGAGACACAGAGTCCAAAGCAGGCTCCAGGCTGAGCTGTCAGCACAGAGCCGGACACAGGGCTCGAACCCACGAACCGTGAGATTGTCACCTGAGCCAAAGTCGGACACTTGACCGACTGAGCCACCCAGTCGCCCCTATTTATTTTTTTAAAGTTTATTTCTTTATTTTGAGAGAGAGAGAGAGAGAGAGAGAGAGAGAGAGAAAATGCACATGCAAGTGGGGGAAGGGGCAGAGAGGAGAGAGAGAATTCCAAGCAGGCTTCGAATGCTATCAGTGCAAAGCCTGATGTGGGGCTCGAACCCATGAACTGTGAGATCATGACCTGAGCTAAACTGAGTCAGACGCTTAACTGGCTGAGCCATCCAGGTGCCCCCAAAAAGCATATGTTAAGTAATATGCAATTAATGACTTACACAGACACACAGAATATCCCCCAAAGTTCGCACAAAGCCAATCTTTATTTTAAAAAGCTAATGTACAGTGAATATTGGGCATTACCCAAATTAGAAACCGTGGGGCTTCAAAGGATATCATGGTGAAAATGTAAAGGTAATCCACAGAATGGGAGAAAATTTTTGCAAATCATGTATTTGATAAGGGACTTGTATCTAGAATATATAACGACCTATTGCATCTCAACAAAAAAAAGACAGCCCGATTAAAAAGCATACAGAAAATGGCCCCCATCTTTATGTGCATTAGGGCAACTGGTAGTGCTGGGAAGTGGATACATAGCCGTCTGTTGTCACTGTTAGTGACCTCAGGTCTGTGGAACGGGACCTTAAAGACAGCCAGAATGGGTGAAATGGTGACAATGGGGGGTGGGGGGGAAGGCTGCTCTGGAGGCCAAAATCTGTCATCAAATTGAGTAAGATTTTGGTGACTTCAGTTTGCCACGTGATAAAATCTTAAAGGCATGGATCAAACTGAATAAGGGTTGGTTACCTTTAAAGATAAAGATAAAATTCATCTAACCACCTAACCACTATAGAAGCATTGAGCAAACCAAGGGCAGGACTCATGGAAATAAGTGAAGCTAAAACTAAAATCAGAAGATCTCCAAGCAAACCTCATCTTGAAGTGACTGATGAGCATAAAAACGATACCAAAAAAGATCTGTTTATATTAAAAACTTCCCAACTGATGCAACTCTTGATGACATACAAGGGTGATCAGAGATAGAGGCCAAATACTAAATATTCAGATGAAAAGAACATTGCACCAAGTATTTAAGGGATCAATATATGCTGTGTTTGATACTATTGAATCTAAGAAGTTTGTTGAGACTCCTGGACAGAAGAACAAAGACAGGGACCTAATAATGCTTTTCAAGGAAGACTACTTTGGAAGGAGAAGCAGAAGCAGAAGAAGAAGAGAAGAAAGAGAAGAAAGAGAAGAAGAAGGCAGAGGGAGTGAAGGAGGAGGGTAGGGAGAAAGAGAAGGATGGTGAGGAGGAGGAGGAGAAAGAAAAGGAAAAAGAAGAAGAAAGAAGGCAAAATGAAGAGGCTAAATTATATCCCAAACGAGAAAGAAGAAAAACAAAAGTTAGCAGAAAGTGCTGAAATGAAATCTCTTGCAGAAAAGATTGGATGCTTGATGAAATTTTGGGGCAGCTTAGATGAACAGACCATGGAGAAGATTTGCATATTTAAAAAAATTTTTTTTAATGTTTTATTTATTTTTGAAGGAGAGAGAGAGACAGAGCATGAGTGGGGGAGAGGTAGAGAGAGAGAGGGAGACACAGAATCCAAAGCAGGCTCCAGGCTCTGAGCTGTCAGCACAGAGCCTGACGTGGGGCTTGAACCCATGGACCGTGAGATCATGACCTGAGCTGAAGTCGGATGTTCAACCGACTGAGCCACCCAGGTGCCCCTTGCATATCTTTTTCTTAAATCATGGTGAAATAAAATGGATAGACTTTGTCAGAGAAGCAAAAGAGGGAATAATTCTATTTAATGAAGGAGCTAAGGAGACATTGGATAAAGCCAACGATGCAAATGATGGTAACTTATAATAAAGGAACAGAGAAGTGACCTGGGAAGTACTAAAAGAATGACATGGAACCAGAAGCGTTGAAAAAAGTCATAAATCTGGGATGCCTGGGTGGCTCAGTCAATTGAGCATCTGACTTTGGCTCAGGTCATGATCTCACTGTTTGTGGGTTCAAGCCCCACCACGGGCTGTCAGCGCAGAACCTACTTCGGATCCTCTGTCCCCTTCTCTCTCTGCCCCCTCCCCTGCTCATTCTCTCTCTCTCTCCCTCTCAAAAAGATAAATAAACATTAAAAAAAAGAAGAAGAAAACTGAATTACGTCCCCTTCAATGTCACCTGTCAGAAAGGAAAACTTTTTTGTTGTTTAATGTGTCTTTTTTGTTATCCAAATGACGATTTAAAAAAAAATGTATCATTCTGTTTGTGTTATTTAAAACATTTTTTAAAAATGTTTGTTTATTTTTGAGAGAGACAGAGACAGAATGCGAGTGGGTTGGGGCAGAGAGAGGGAGACACAGTATCCGAAGCAGGCTCCAGGCTCCGAGCTGTCAGCACAGAGCCCGACGCGGGGCTCAAACCCACGAGCTGTGAGATCATGACCTGAGCTGAAGTTGGACGCTCAACCGACTGAGCCACCCAGGCGCCCCTCTGTTTGTGTTATTTTAGATGATTTAAGTATGAAAAGAAAGATTCTTCCACTAAATTGCTTTTATAAGCAATGAGAATGTGTTAGTACAAACTAATAAAATATATATACAATATAAAAAGAAAAAAATGGACAAAAGATCTGATAGATATTTCTCCAAAGAAGATACACAAATGACCAGTAAATGCATGAAAAAAAGTACGCAACATCACTAGCCATCAGGTAAATGCAAGTCAAAATCATAATGACATGCCATTTCACTCTCACTGGGATTGCCATAATCAGAAAGGCAGATAATAACAAGGTTTTTTTTAATGTTTTTAATGTTCGTTTACTTTTGAGAGACAGACAGAGTGTGAGTGGGGGAGGGGCAGAGAGGGAAGGAGACACAGAATCGGAAGCAGGCTCCAGCCTCTGAGCTGTCAGCACAGAGCCCGATGTGGGGCTCGAACTGATGAACCGTGAGATCATGACCTGAGCCAAAGTTGGATGCTTAACCAACTGAACCACCCAGGTGCCCCTACAAGTCTCAGTGTGGATATAGAGGACTTGGAACCCTCATACCCTGCTGGTGGGGATATAAAATGGTGCAGCCATATTGGAAAAACAATCTGGTGGTTCTTCAAATGTTAAACATAGATTTAAACGATCTGACAATTGCACTTCTAGTTATATATGCAGAGAAATGAAAACATACTTCCACATAAAGACTTGTGTTCATAGCACCATTATTGATAATAGTCTAGGTCACATGTCTGCACCCTAGGAGCAACTTTGGTTTTTTTGTTTGTTTGTTTTTAACAACTTTGGGTTGTACAGACTCATTCCTACAACCAAAATAAGAATTGTGTTGAAGAAGTGTTTAGAAGCCAATACCCTGACAGTTGTCCATGACACTAGTTTTGAAATAAGAATTCAGGAGCAAGAATAAAGAATTCTTCCTTTAATGTGGCTGGAGCTAGAGTAGATTTTCAGGGACAGAATCAGAGTAATTGGCCTAGCCTTAGAGATCCCACTAGAAAGGGAACAGGCGTGTTGTGAGGAGACACTGCACTACAACCTACAGTGCTTCATTTTTGAGGAAACGAGAGACACCGCTCTTGGGTTACAGTTCAAGGAAAAAATTCGATATTTCTCAGGGCAATGTCTCAGCTTCAGAGCCACCTCAGTGTGATCACACCACATTCCCAGGCACAGAAGACACAGTCACCTTTCCCTCTAAGAGTGGGCTAGGTGAGGCAGAGAGTGAATTGGGGCATGAAATTGTAGCAAGGTCAGTGGACGGTAGGTGACTTGGGCGACTGTAGGGAAGGAAGCAGAATCAGCACCCTCTATAGGAGCTAAAACTAAAGATTTATTTATTATTTCAACAGACTTACTACGCACATCCAATGTCGGATGCTGCTGTCAGTTTGGTGTATTGTCAGGATCTCACTGAGCTTCATTTGTCAACTCTGCCATAACTGTTAAAACTGTACTACTGGCTCAATCCATGGCTTCCAGAGTTCATTTAAGGGACTTACATCAGCAGCTGATGTTGCGATAATGACACAACACAAGGACATATACTATCCTTCAGGGAATGACGTCACCACCACCCAGTTTCTCATGTCACTGTGGGCTGAAACCAGGGAGTCATCCTCACTCCCACCACCTCCAATGAATAATCAACTACTATAAATCATAGCTACTAAATACCTCTCAAATCTACCCACTCTGTTCCATCTTCACTGTCTTGACTTTGGTCCAAGCCAGCTGTCTCCTAGCCCATTGTGGTATCTGTTCTCTCCCTATTTTCTCCCAGTTTCAATGCATTTTATTCACTCAATACAGAGCAATTTAGAAAGTGCAGACTTGATCACGTCATACCCTGCTTAAAAAAATTTTTTTTTAATCTTTCCATTGGTAACTTTATCATTTTTTTTTCCTGCTTAAAATTCTTAGTGGCTTCGCTTCCTATTCCTCTTCAGTTAAAGATGAAAATGGTCTACTAGCCCCTGCCCTATTAGTCCGTTGGTCTCCTTCGCCCACATCTCCAACATCATCCTTTGTCCTGCAGTCTGCCCACGAGCCGTTTTTTGACTTTTCTTTCTTTGCATGTGGATGTCTAGTTGTTTAAGCACCATTTGTTGAAGAAACTATCTTTTCTCCATTGAATTGCTTTCCCTCCTTTGGCAAAGATCAGTTGACTATAAGTATGTGGGTCTATTTCTGGGCTCTCTATTCTGTTCTAGTGATCTGCTTGTCTTTTTCAACAATGCCACACCATCTTGATTACTGTAGCTCTATAGTAAATCTTGATGTCTGGTAATGTCCATCTTCAAGACTGTTCTCTAAATAATGTTTTCGCAGTGATATGTAAGCACCAAATTGGCACATTTTAAAATTATTAAAAAAAATTTTTTTTAATGTTTATTTATTTTTGAGACAGAGAGAGACAGAGCATGAACGGGGGAGGGTCAGAGAGAGGGAGACACAGAATCTGAAGCAGGCTCCAGGCTCTGAGCTGTCAGCACAGAGCCCGACGCGGGGCTCGCACTCACGGACCGCGAGATCGTGGCCTGAGCCGAAGTCGGCCGCTCAACAGACTGAGCCACCCAGGCACCCCAAAAATTATTTATGATTTAATAAACATATTCTACAGGGAGAATTCTAGAGCTTGGAAAACTCCAAGTTTTACGGTTTGCATTGGTATACGCGGATTCTGATACACGCATTTGTTTTAGGAATCAGTTCATAATGATTCCGCTTGCTTCAGGTCCCGTTGATGTTTCCAAACGCTCAAGTACTATCTATTTCCGTGTGTAAATAATGGATTTGAACTTAACAGTGATCCTGGAGTGATTGTAAAGATACAAAGAAAGAGCACTAGTGTTAGTTACTTCAGTTCTGTCATTCTGTGTGATCACTTTTGTGTTTATCCAAACAGTGAAAGAGAATGCAAGTTGTAATATTTTTGTATGGTTAGTACCAATTTTAATTCATATATGAAATATTTTTATGGATTTGAATTGTATATTTAAGATTGAAATTTATTCTTCTTTTAGGTTTTATTTTAGTTATTTATTTAAAAAATGGTTTTATTTTTGAAAGGGGGGGAAGGGCAGAGAGAGGGAGACACAGAATCTGAAGCAGGCTCCAGGCTCTGAGCTGTCAGCACAGAGCCTGACATGGGGCTCGAACCCATGAACCATGAGATCATGACCTGAGCTGAAGTCAGATGCTTAACCTACTAAGCCACCCACGTGCCCCAAGGTCTTATTTTAAAATAAAAAAAATAGAGATGCCTGGGTGGCTTAGTCGGTTAAGTGTCCAACTCTTGACTTTGGCTCAGTCATGATCTCACAGTCATGAGATTGAGCCCGGCATCATGCTCTGTGCTGGGCTCAAAGTCTGCTTAAGATTCTCTCTCTCCCTCCCCCTCTGCCCCTCTCCCACTTGTGCACTCATGCGCTTGCTCGCTCTCCCTCAACATAAAAGAAAATAAATTAATGAAAATTATTGCTGATTTTTACATGATTATTACAGGCAGATTTTGTTGTGTGTTGTATTTTATTGCATGGCAATAAAAAGTGATCCACTCTCGGTGTCAGCTATGCCAAGGACTCCCCCCTACCCTTTTCTACTCCATCTTCCATGGGTTACTGTCTCTGGGGAGGAGAGAGGGAAAGAGTAAATCCCTCTTTATGCGACTGGGCCAACACTGCAACATCTTGTGCTCTGTGAGGTAACTGATGTGTTTTGTGTGGCAGGTGTTCAAATCCTAGCTTGTTCATGGGGTACCTGACGGATTCTTTGAGACGCTCTTCAGACCTCCTACTGCCCAATTTGGGGGGGGGGGGGGGGGGG
>NW_024412427.1:14020351-14021284 GCF_014898765.1 Herpailurus yagouaroundi | reverse complement strand
TGCGGGTTTCTTGGACACCCACTCCCTCCCGTAGTCACTTTCTCCTCCCCCCCCCCCCCCCCCCCCACCGCCTGGCATTACTGAGATAGAATTGACAGGTGACATTGTATAATTTTGAGGTGTACAATGTGGTGATCTGAAACATGTATATATATTACAAAGTGACTACCACAATAAGGTTAGTTATCACCTCACATAATAATTATTCTGTTTTTGTGTGGTGAGAACATTCATGGTCTACTGGCTTAGCAATGTTCAAGTATGCAACATAGTATTATTAACTGTAGTCACCATGCTGTACATTACATCTCCAGAGCTTAGTCATCTTATCACTGAAACTTTGTACCCTTTGACCAACGTCTTCCCATTTCCTCCACCCCAGCTCTTGCAACTACAATTCTACTCTCTGTTCCTGTGAGTTTGACTTTTTCAGGTTTTACATATAAATGAGATCACTTGGTATTTGTCTTTTTCTGTCTGAATTATTTCACTTGGCATAAAGCCCTTGAGGCCTACCTGTGTTGCAAATGGCAGGATTTCCTTATTTTTTAAAGCTGAATAGTATTCCAGTGTGTGTGTGTGTGTGTGTGTGTGTGTGTGTGTGTGTGTGTGTGTATCTATGTCACATTTTCTTTATTCATTTATCCATTGACAAATATTTAGGTTGTTTCCACGTCTTGGCCATTGTAAATAATATTGCAATGAACATGGGAGTGCAGACATCTCTTTAAAATAGTTTTAGAGGCACTTGGGTGGCTCAGTCGGTTAAATGATGATTTCAGCTCAGGTCTTAATCTCAGGGTCATGATTCAAGCCCCACGTTGGGCTCTGCACTGGGAGTGGAGCCTACTTAAAAAAAAAATAGTTTTAAAATTTCCGTTGGATTGGGGCGCCTGGGTGGCGCAGTCGGTTAAGCGTCCGACTTCAGCCAGG
>NW_024412427.1:14016673-14020341 GCF_014898765.1 Herpailurus yagouaroundi | reverse complement strand
GCTCTGTCTCTCTCTGTCCCAAAAATAAATAAACGTTGAAAAAAAAAATTAAAAAAAAAATTTCCGTTGGATATATAACCAGAAGTAAGATTGCTAGATCACATGGTAGTTCTTTTTCTTTTCAATTTCAACTTTATATTATTATTTTTTTAGGTAGGTTTATTCAACTAGGTTTTTTTGTTTTTTTGTTTTTTTGTTTTTGAGTATAATTGACACACGATGTTACATTACTTTCAGGTGTACCACTGAATGATTTGACAAGTTTATACATTATACCATGTTCACCACAAGTGTAGCTACCATCTGTCCCTATTTTTAGTTTTTTGAAGAACCTTCCAGAAGGTTTTGAGGAACCTTCCAGAAACCCTTCCACACTGTTTTCCGCAGTGGCTATGCCAATTTGCCTCTCCACCAGCTGTCACACTAGGGTTTCCTTTTCTCCATATCCTTACCAGCCCTTGATATCTCTTATCTTTCTGATGATGGCTGTTCTAAAAGGTGTGAAATGATACTTCATTATGGTTTTGTTTGGTATTTCCCTGATGACTCGTGATGTTTAGCACTTTTTCTTGTACATGTTGGCCATTTGTATGTCTTCTTTGGAAAAAATGTGCATCCAGGTATTTTGCACACTTTGAAATTGGGTTGTTTGAGTTTCTGCTTTTGAGTTGTATGATTTCCTTATGTATTTTGGATATCAAATAATTAGGGGAGTATTGACATCATAGCAATATGAATATGAATAGAAATTTCCAAAAGTGTTGAGTATATTTTGACATTATGGTCTTTAAATGGGGCATTGGGGATCACTATTTATCAGAGGTCAAGAAAAGACCATGAGTCCACGTGTCACAAGTAGATAAAAAATGACAAAACCACTAACCATTAGGAATGCAAAACACATTCTTTATTAAGATAGAGGATGGGGCGCCTGGGTGGCGCAGTCGGTTAAGCGTCCGCCAGGTCACGATCTCGCGGTCTGTGAGTTTGAGCCCCGCGTCAGGCTCTGGGCTGATGGCTCAGAGCCTGGAGCCTGTTTCCGATTCTGTGTCTCCTTCTCTCTCTGCCCCTCCCCCGTTCATGCTCTGTCTCTCTCTGTCCCCCCCCCAAAAAAAAATAAACATTGAAAAAAAAAAAGATAGAGGAGACACTAAGCAAATACCTTCCACAACTAACTATGGACCAAAAAATAACTGAAAAGACATTTAGATTCAGAGATTGATTGTAGAAGATAAAACATGATAGAATGGATACATCCCAGAAGACTACTGCCCCCCGAGTGTCCGTAATTATATAAATTTTAATTCTAAGAATTTAAGAACTAAATAATTGAATTCTTTTTGTTTGGCTGTTTGTTTATTAATTTTTGAGAGCGAGCACATGAATGGGGGAAGGGCAGAGAGAAAAGGGAACAGAGGATCGGAAGCGGGCTCTGAGTTGTCAGCACAGAGCCTGATGTGACTCAGACTCATGAGTCATGAGATCATGAGCTGAGCTAAGTCAGACACCCAACTGACTGAGCCACCCAGGCGCTCCTAGTGAATTGAATTCTTAGGTGGATTGATTGGTCCCAATGTAGTTCGTAATATAGTTTGAGCCAGTCTGTAATAAAATGAGAAAAATTGGAATAATGCAATGAGATTTTAAGTAATTTGAATGAATTCAGTTAAAAAAAAAAATGCATCCTAGGGGCGCCTGGGTGGCGCAGTCGGTTAAGCGTCCGACTTCAGCCAGGTCACGATCTCGCAGTCTGTGAGTTCGAGCCCCGCGTCGGGCTCTGGGCTGATGGCTCAGAGCCTGGAGCCTGTTTCCGATTCTGTGTCTCCCTCTCTCTCTGCCCCTCCTCTGTTCATGCTCTGTTTCTCTCTGTCCCCCCAAAATAAATAAACGTTGAAAAAAAAAATTAAAAAAAAAATGCATCCTATTTTCCCCTGCTATGTCATATGTACATATTTCTTGAAGGTGAAATTTCACTTCTGGAATCAAAAGTGACATATAATGTCACTTTTGGTGACATTTAAAGATAAATTAGTAAATGATGGTGATAACTAAAATTAAAAAAACAATTTTTTGAATGTTTTATTTATTTTTGACAGAGAGAGAGAACATGAGGGGAAGGGGCAGAGAGAGAGAGAGAGAGAGAGAGGGAGACACAGAATCTGAAGCAGGCTCCAGGCTCTGAGCTGTCAGCCCAGAGCCCCACGCGGGGCTCAAACTCACGGACCGCGAGATTGTTACCTGAGCTGGAGTCGGACGCTCAACCGACTGAGCCACCCAGCCGCCCCTAAAATATTTTTTAAACAATTTACTCATCTAGGAAAGCCAGGACTAGAAGAATCATAAAAAAGGTGGATATAGGGGCGCCTGGGTGGCGCAGTCGGTTAAGCGTCCGACTTCAGCCAAGTCACTATCTCGCGGTCCGTGAGTTCGAGCCCCACGTCGGGCTCTGTGCTGACCGCTCAGAGCCTGGAGCCTGCTTCCGATTCTGTGTCTCCCTCTCTCTCTGCCCCTCCCCCGTTCATGCTCAGTCTCTCTCTGTCCCCAAAATAAATAAAAACGTTGAAAAAAAAATTAAAAAAAAAAAAAAAAGGTGGATATAAATGAAAAGCAAATGTCAGGTTTTAAGCCATACAAAATCTCCTGGCAAGACAGAGCATCATATTGAGAACAAACTGTAGGAGGGACAAGTGTGTAAACATTTCTGTGTATGATTTCTTTGTTTGTTTTCAAGTTGTGTTGTTTGACTTTGGTTTATATATCATCAAAGAATTGTTACTATACACGTAATAATAATTAATGGAGAAAATTGCATGGTCACCATGTGTCCTCATTGTCTTCATATAATCAAGGTTCTATTTGTGTGCTCATCTAAGAAAAGTGAGAAGGTTCATAACGTTAAGAATGAATGTACTATATGCCAAAAATTTGTGGGACACTTCTAAAGCTGTGTATAGAAGGAAATTTGTAGCTTTAAAATGCTCATATCTGAAACAAAGAAAGGCTGTAAATAAGAGAGATAAACATCACCTAACAGAGTTAGAAAAAGAAAAGCATATTAAAACCAAGAAAGTAGAAATACACCGAAAACAGTGAATTTTATGGCACTGGAAGATGGTTGAAAAACAAGTGGAAATAAAAACATTAATAAAAGTACTAAAGAAATGGAAGCTGGATCAAAAATTAACAAATAAAATTTAGTTTTTGTGAAGACCAATCAAATTGATAAGCAAATAGTGAGACTTACCAAGAAAAAACAATAAACAATGTCAGAAATTAAAAAGGAGACATCACTACATATCTTAATAAGCATTAAAAAGAAAAGGAAGGGGCGCCTGGGTGGCGCAGTCGGTTAAGCGTCGGACTTCAGCTCAGGTCACGATCTCGCGGTCCGTGAGTTCGAGCCCCGCGTCGGGCTCTGGGCTGATGGCTCAGAGCCTGGAGCCTGTTTCCGATTCTGTGTCTCCCTCTCTCTCTGCCCCTCCCCCGTTCGTGCTCTGTCTCTCTCTGTCTCAAAAATAAATAAACGTTAAAAAAAAAAATTAAAAAAAAAAAAAGAAAAGGAAGATATTACAAATTATTTTAGGCTGATACGTTTAAAAATCATAGCAAAATGGGAGAAACAATAAAAACAAAAATATGAGTCGACTAAAAACATTACAATTGTCCTT
>NW_024412427.1:13913995-14016573 GCF_014898765.1 Herpailurus yagouaroundi | reverse complement strand
AGGGGGAGGGGCAGAGAGAGAGGGAGACACAGAATTGGAAACAGGCTCCGGGCTCTGAGCCATCAGCCCAGAGCCCGATGCGGGGCTCGAACTCGCGGACCGGACCGTGAGATCGTGACCTGAGCTGAAGTCGGACGCTTAACCAACTGCGCCACCCAGGTGCCCCTGTCCTTTTAGCTTTTAAAGAAACAGCGTATAATTAAAAAAAATTCCTATAAGAAGTTGAATCTCAGTTGATTCTATCAAACATTCAAGGAAGAAATAACATGAGAGGCTCTTAGATAAATAGGAAAAAAGAGAATATGACCAAATTGGTTTTGTGTTTAGCTTTTAAAATCTAAGTAAACTTTTTTTTTAAAGAACAGTTTTAGATTTATAGAAAAATTACAAAGATAGTACAGAGAGCTTGTGTATACTCCTTAGCCAATTTCCCCTTGCTGCTAACATCTTATATGTCACGTTGCATTTGTCACAGCTAAGTGCATTAGCATTAACTAAGCCCTACACTTATTCGAACTTCAGTAGTTTTTCCTTAATGTCCTCTTCCTGTTCCAGGAGCCCATCGGGATATCACATTACCTTTAGTTGTCATGTCTCCTCAGCCTCCTCTGGTTGTGACAGTTTCTCAGAAGTTTCTTGTTTTTGACAAATTTGACATGTTTGAGGAGTACCGGTCAGATATTTTGCAGAATGCCACTCAGTTTGGGTTTTTTTCTGGTGCTTTCCTCATTGTTAGGCTGGGGCTGTGGCTTTTAGGGAGGATGGCCACACAGGTGAAGTGCTGTTCTCATGACGTCATTTCACATGCTCATACTATCAACAGATTTCCCCATAGAATCTGAAGCATGGTTTTATCAGGCTTCTCCACTGTAAAATTACCTTTTTGCTCCTTTCCATACTCTACTCGCAGGAGGTAAGTCACTAAGCACAGCCCATATTGAAGGGAGAGGTGAAGCTCCCCCTCCTTGAGGAGGGAGTGTCTACATAAAGTTACTTGGAATTCTTCTGCACAGAATATCTGTCTTTTCTCGCCAATGTATTTATTTAATTTTTCAGATCAGTATGGACTCCTAGATTTTATTTCTACATTGTATTACAATCCAATGCTATGTTATTTATTTTATTAGTCAAATCATCCGAACTTTGGTCGTTCAGAATTCTTTCAACCTAACTCCTGTGTCCCATTAACATGCCCCAGCCTTCTCAGTTTTAAAACACTTCCTGGCTTTCTGGCATTGCAAGGTGCTCTGGGCTCGTGTGTATTCCCTGCCCCAGCCCTAGAACGGGAGATAAGAGGGTGATTAAGAGAGCACATGCCACAAATTTGTGGGGTGGACGTTACCTCGGTGCAATGACGTAAGGAACAAAACTGGAAAATGAATGTGAAATGTAGTGGGAAAGGACATTTTTCATGTGAATCACATCCAGAAGGTATATTTTTAAGAATTAGGTGGACTATATACATGAATTATCATTATGTCATCTTGTATTTCAAGACAGCAATAAAGTCTCATGCAATACTGCAATTGAAACCAATTCCTAAGTCCTTTACGTTTCCTCCAAACTTCAAAGGACTCCAATCTCCAAAAGGATCCATTACTAGTGGTAACACGTAAAATAACAACAAAGGAATAACTAAAAACTTATGTCTTGGAGTCATGTACTTATTTCTGCCTCTACCTTATATAGTGAGCTCCATAGTAGTGGAATTTTATTCATCTCTGTCTTCACAGCTCACTGCTTTTGCATAGGAACTAAATAAATTAGATTACCCCATAGTTTGTCTTTGGGAACCTATTCATCAACCAAACAAAGTGCATGTATATTCTTCTGAAATGTCCTGTTCCTTCCATTTGTTGATTTTGTTCTGTTCATGCAAATTGCCTTCTCACTAACACTTACCGGTTGAAATCATACACATTTTATAAGGCACCAGTTTAATCTTAAATTCACTTGCGATTTTCCCTGAATACTTGGCTTCACCTTTCCCTCTCCTGAATTCCATGACAACTTCCTTGAGTTTCTTGCTATAGTTTTTTTATGTGCTGGTTATATCCCCTTTCAAGGGAGAGGTTCTGAGTTGTCCTTATCAGTTCATCACTTGGTGTATTGAGTGTTCGATGTCTGATTAAAGAACAAACAAGTCAGAAAACTGGCAATGAGCTTTATTAGAATCTACTGTAAGGTCATTCTGGGGGCGGGGTCTCAAGGAATCAGAAGGAAGAAGATGTGGACCTCTTCAGCTTACTTTATTAGAATAGGTTGAGAAGTAAAGGAACAGAAAATTGTGCTTGATTCATGTAGAGTTTGCCTTGGGTCTTGAATAATTTTCTATGTTTATATCATAATCTTGAGGGAAAGTCACTGCATATGTCCTTGGCTTTGGACGAGGTGGCTTTGTAATTTTTTTACGTGCTTCCAATTCCACGATATTGAGGCAACAGTATCTCCCATTCTCACATAGTACTTCATGTATTTCACTTATTTTTATATTTTCCTGCAATATCCTCGTATATATTCACCCCAGCATCTCTTAAGTTGTTCAGTTACTGTGCATATAAAGAACAATAGGCCAAGATCAGTGTTTGAGACTAAAAGGCAACTTTGGTCATGGGGAAGACAGAGGATGTTTGTAGGGATTAGGTGTATGGAAAACCTGCAGGCATATACTCATAATATCCTATGGAGGATGCTCCAAGAAGGTAAACCTCAGTGTTTATGTCTAACTGATCACTCATATTTATTTCCTCCTGGGTTTTGGGCTTCCATCCAACATCCAATGGACTCCCCCCAAAGCATCAGCTCTTGTTGGGAAAATAAAGGAACGGAAGCTTTGATTGCAGGGTATGGAACTATTACTCCATCTGGGAACCTCAGCACATCTGCCACTGTTTGGGTGCCGCAGGGCACCACTTCTCTACCACTGCCCCACCTGTAATGCCCAGAGAATAGTATTTGTTACTCTGTATTGATGTCTGAGTCAGACTGTGTTCTTGGGTTCATACTCCCTACCATGATCAAGAAAGACTGTCATGTTGTTCAGTCAGGTGTTTTTTTTCCCTCAGTAATACTCCTCCCCGATTCTCAGCATTGCACATTTTTGCCAGTGCAGGTCTTCCTTTGACTTCTATGTCATCATAATAATCTTGAACTTGTTTTACTCCTCTCTGAGTCCTCATTCCTCTTCTACCTCTAGAGCGAGAGTTTCTCCAATGTTCAGTCCCAGACTTTGCTCACCTTGATATATAGCCTTTTCTTTAGTGAACCTAAATACTTTTAGTGATCTACAGAGTTAAGATGTTCAGATTTTGGCTTCTGGACTTATATAATCCCCTGAGATAGACGCCAGAAGATGAAGACTGAAAACAAAGATGCTGCCTCCAACCCCAGATTCCAGAATTCCTTTGATTCTTAGGAGTTTGAGGGGCTGGGGACGGACCACTTCTAATCCTATAGTAAGAGCCAAATATAAGAGATCTGCTTTTGAAAGAGGAAAGAAAATGAATTTTTACGTTCTTAGTATGGGCCAAGCCTTATGCTGGATGTTTTACAAATGTTATTTAATAAAGCCCCTATGATCCAGGTGTCATTATCTCCACAATGAGGGAACTGAAGCTCAGAGAGCCTTTACCATTTATCCAAAGTTGACCAGCCGGTGGATATTGAAGGCATATTTCTCACACCTGACTCCACAGTTTGTTTTTCTTCCACTATCCACACACTGTAGACTAAAATATATATTGGAGTGGAAGAAAATATGGCTAGGTGGCAGAGTAAAAACTGTATCCTAATAAATAGGGGCATTCCTAGATATGGTCTCACTCCTTTCTATAATGACACCTTCCCAGAGGAAATTATGGCCTCTTTTTAGCTCTGTCAATACTTTTTTTTTTTTTTTTTTAAAGAACAGTACCATGGTAGAAGGCATCAGGGAGAGGGAATTTCTGGTGAGGTTGGGTAGACTTCAGCCATCCCAAGGGGGCCTATCTTCTCCTGCCATGACGTATGAAATTCCCTTGGTTCTTAGAAATACTCCATCCCATTGTTGATTTGGGTGAGCCCCTGGAAAGCTCTGGATTACCTGTGGATTCTGGAACAGCAGAATTGCAATGATCAGGAGGAGCTTCCTGGCCAGGCTTGCCACAGGAGGTGGCAGCCAAAGCTCTTTGTCCAGTGGGTTGCACACCGTGTCACCTTCCTCAGAGACTTGGATTCTTATGCACCAGACTAGAACGGATGGCATGATACGAAGTATGTTCCCAAACTTCTGAACTGTGGACTTCGTACCATGTGGGCAGGCACAGGAAATTTGAGGTTACCCACTTTTCCCCCACGTGGAATTCAGAGACACGGCATGTTCTACCCCATCTTATCTGATGCTTTCTGTCGGCTGTAGACTACTGGTGAGAATAATCTGTGCTTTCTGTACTTTGGCTGTCTGCCCTGTTAGCCCAAGGTAGACATGTGCTCACATCTAGTTATGAATAAAAGAATACAAACAATGAAGCATTCTCCATTTGCAGCATTCAGCTAAGTGTAGCATCTCTGGGTGTTTTGTCTATCACTTCAGTCTGTCCAAATGGCAGCCCACTTTCATCCTCACATCCTGGATATATTTAATGACTCACAGACAAGCAATATACAATGATAGAGGAATAATAGGATGACTACAATAAAATTTCATCTAGAAACAGCAGAAAGGGGGAGGAAAGACAGAGATAACACAGCAATATAGCATTGTCCTGATGGAGAATAGCAAGGGTTTCTCTCCTGCCAACATAGAGAATTCTTCGATTTGTATTTTTTCTGTTCTGTTCTCTGGGAAGATTCCCTTTCTCCATGGATCTCAGTGGCTGTCTCTTGGAGGAGGTTGGGGGAGACTTCTGGGGGATGTGCTACTTTAGCAACACATTTCCTATTAGTGCAGGTATAGGAAATTACACGAATGATTTTGTTACCCAGGCTTTGATTTCTCTTGCATTATAACTCGTTTGAAAGATAAGACTTTCCTTTGAATTGCTTTTAGTCATGTTCGTCTGTAAGATCAATCAATAAATAGTTTTGAATCATGGAAACTCATTTTAGATCCCAACCAGGGCACTGATATTGACAGAATAAGCTTCTGGAGATTATGCCATCTCTAAACCATCTCTAAGCTCATCCCTTAACTTAACAGTCTCTCACTCAGGCTCTGGCTGTAAGCATTCGATACGATAGCATCTGGACAGTGTAGATGAACTAATTGAGAGTGATCTCCATGAATTTATGGCAGTATCAACGTATGTGTTTGTGTAATGCCACCGGCAACACTTGTCTATCTAAATTCAGAAATGTACACAACATTAATTGCGTTAATGTAGGATTGTGGTGTCCAAGGAATTAAAGGACTAAAAGAAGAAGAACATAGGAGCCCTAGTTATTGGCCAGAGAGCTATTGAAGTAGATCACGGACTCTCTTCTGGTTAGAGACAGAAATATAAACAAAGTGGGGCTGATAAGTTGATTTGACAATTCCGTGATTAGAAAATTCACATTCTTTTGTCCCACAGGTAACATTAAGACTGCATCTTAGAAAAAGTGGTGTCTCCATACTCCCACTTCAATACTGTGTGTGTGCTTGCATGTGTGCACGCGTGTGTGTGGCCACGTGTGCGTGCGTGCATGCACGCGTGTGTGTCTTTTCTGTCCCCTGCTGCCAGAGAGTCTATGAACATGATCTTCTAGATTGATTCCATAGAGAGTCTTCCTTTCCCCAGACTCCCTTAGGGCTAAAAAAGTACATGTTCCCATGTGCAAGATGGGATGAATAAAGAACATGATGTTTCTTAGGAAAAGTACAACATTTTTAATGTACTTCTTATAAAAAGACATGAGTGTAATATATTTCTGGATAACTCACCCATCATGCTGTGTCGAGTCGAAGAGTTAGGAGAGTAAATTATTTGATTATTTAAATGGGTCAGCCAGGGAGGTTGTGTTTGTTTGCAAGAGTTAAAAAGTTTTTCTTTTTATGTCAATTAAAAATAGATTTGAAAAATAGTTTTCTTGGGGCGACTGGGTGGCTCAGTCAGTTAAGCATCCGACTTCGGCTCAGGTCATGATCTCACGGTCTGTGAGTTCGAGCCCCACGTCGGGCTCTGTGCTGCCAGCTCAGAGCCTGGAGCCTGCTTCGGATTCTGTGTCTCCCTCTCTCTCTGCCCCTCCCCTGTTCATGCTCTGTCTCTCTCTGTCTCAAAAATAAATAAACGTTGAAAAATAGTTTTCTTGTATAGCGTGTGCATTACTTACAAGAATCAGGAAATAAAAACCAAACACAAGAAAGGAAATAACCAGTGGCATTACTACTGTCTAAAGAAAACATCTGAAAACATGTATACCATTTATAATTTTTTCCTTAATAGAACAAAAATACCTTTATTGTTTAATTCAGATATCATCTACGGGGTTTTCCTGATTAACAGGAAAGATGTGATAAAACTGTCCCAGACTTACATCAATTGCATGGCTTTTGAAAGTCTAGGATTCTTCAAATCTCTGTGGGTTCCAGATGTTTACATTCTTAGGATACACCGGCTTTCAGAATTCTCTGTCTTCATTTGCTAATTCTTACTTGCACCATATCCATCCTCCCCAATGCAAAACTCTTCGTTAATTCCCAACAAAAGTAAAACCACACGTACTAAGCACTTTGGAATTTATCAGAAGGTATATAAGAGTTTGGGAGGGAGGGTTACTGAGAAGGTGATTACTTGGCAGTAACACAAGCAACTTTCAAAAGGACTGGAAGACATCATTGATCTTTTTTTTTTTAATTTTTAAAAAATTTAAATCCAAGTTAGTTAACATATAGTGCAATAATAAGTTCAGGAATAGAATTTAGTGATTCATCACTTACATATAACACCCAGTGCTCATCCTAACAAGTGCCCTCCTTAATTATATTACCCTCACTTGTTTAGCCCTTCCCCCCACCAGACACCCTGCCAGCAACTCTCAGTTTGTGCGCTGTATTTAAGAGTCTCTTATGGTTTGTCTCCCTCTCTGTTTTTATATTATTTTTGCTCCCCTTCCCTTATGTTCATCTGTTTTGTGTCTTAAATCCACATATGAGTGAAGTCCTACGATACTTGTCTTTCTCTGAATGACTTACTTTGCTTAGCATAATACAGACTCTAGTTCCATCCACATTGTTGCAAGTGGCAAGATTTCATTATTTTTTGATTGCTGAGTAATATTCCATAGTGTGTGTGTGTGTGTGTGTGTGTGTGTGTGTATCACATCTTTTTTTTTATGAATATAATTTATTGTCAAATTATTTACCACATCTTCTTTATCCATTCATCCATCGATGGACATTTGGGCTCTTTCCATACTTTGGCTGTTGTTGATAGTGCTGCTATAAACATGGGGGTGCATGTGTCCCTTCGAAACAGGACACCTGTATCCGGTGGGTAAATGCCTAGCAGTGCAATTGCTGGGTCGTAGGGTCGTTCTATTTTTAGTTTTTTGAGGAACCTCTGTACTCTTTTCCAGAGTGGCTGCACCAGTTTGCATTCCCACCAGCAGTGCAAAAGAGATCCTCTTTCTCCGCATCCTTGCCAACATCTGTTGTTGCCTGAGTTGTTAATGTCAACATTTGTTATTTCTTGTCTTCCTGATGACAGCCATTCCAACAAGTGTGAGGTTATATCTCACTGTGGTTTTGATTTGTAGTTCCCTGATGATTAATAATCTTGAGCATCTTCATGGGTCTGTTGGCCATTTGGATGTCTTCTTTGGAAAAATGTCTATTTAATTCCCCTCTCTATTTTAAAATTAGATTGTTTGTTTTTCTGTCATTGAGTCGTATGCATTATTTATATATTTTGGATCTTAACCCCTTTTCTGATATATGGTTTGCAAATATTTTCTTCCATTCTGTAGGTTGCCTTTTTCATTTTGTTGATAGTTTCTTTTGCCGTGCAGAACCTTTTAAGTTTGATATAATCCCACTTGTTAATTTTTGGTTTTGTTCCTTGTTCTTTTGGTGTCCTATTTAAAAAATCACGCTAAGATCAATGTCATTTATATGATAGTCTACAAATTGCAAACCAATCTATAGAGAATTTGTAGAAATCCAGCCTACCTGAAGGTGTGTTGCATTGTGTGCCAGTCTCAGCCTATCAGTTACTGGTGTTGTGGTTGGACGAGCCCTTGTGGTTATGATTGCAAGGTGCCCTTCAGCAATAACCATCAGGAAACTTTGAAAAAATAAAGTTTCATTACTTATAGAGCATGGAAATTACATAGCACCTGAGGCTGCATAGCAAAGTCTTTGATAGAGGGAGTGCACACAGGGTTCTGGGGTTCTGCTTTTATTGGGGCCTAGGGTATTATGGTCTAACTAGGTGAATTTAAAACATAAGAGCAGGAATTTAAAGCACGGGAAGAGAAAAAACTAGTGTCCCAACTGGTTAGTTTTCAAATTCAACCAAAATCTCTGAAACAAAGGAAACTCATTGAAGGGGGGGGTGGTGGTGGTGGCTCTTTTTCTAGCTCCGTGGCTGGCAATGTGTTTATTAGAGATATCCTTTGTTGAATTGGCTGCCTCTTTGAAGTGGATGCCTCAGCAATCAAAGCTTAACTCAAGCACTTGCATTACAAAACAAACAAACAAAAAACCACAAAACAACTGCCTGGGCTTAGCACAGCAGCAGAGTGGGAAGGATATCAGTTTGGACACAGTGGAGGGGAATTTTACCAGAATCACCTAGGGTGATACTGCACAGGGCTAAGTTGTCCAGCGTTGGGGGCATTGGGTGGAAAGCAGTGAGTTAGTGCCCAGTTACCCTAGTTGTATGGGTTGTGTGTGGCTGGAGAAACTTGTTTCTCTTCAGAAGAACCCAGAGTACTGAGAAAAGAACCCCATGCCGGAGGTGGGGTTGGGGGGAGAGACGCGGAAGAAAGCAGATAAGAATATTAAAACGCTATAGAGACAGCAGCTTCTGCTAGGAAGTCTGCCTACAAACCTCTGGGAGTATCCCACTGGAGACTCTCCTGGTCCGCCCGCACCCGTGTGCACCCAGTGCTAAGCCCACAACCCCCCTTCCCACCCCCCACAGCCAGATCTTTGTGTGGCTCACGGGAGCCACAGCAGTTCCTACCCAGGTCTTTGGCAAGGAGAAGCCACAAACTGGAGCAGCAGTGCCACCTTCTGGAATCTAAAGGGAGGTTTCCAGCAGCTACACTGGTGAGTTCTAACAAGAGAAAACAATAAAAGCTTAAAAATCCTGTCACAAGATGGAACAAGAAGAGTGGTGCTGGTCTACCCGTACACAACCTAGGAAACACCAGGTAAACTGACACCAAGGAGGAATACCACATGGGAAGACAACCAGTAGAGATTTAAGGAGGTTTCTGCTGCTTCACATGTGAAAGCAACAGTGCAAAAATGTAGGAATGTGAAGAATCAAATAAATAGGCCATCACCATAAGATATCCATAATTCTCCAACAGCTGAGCTCAAAGTTAGAGAATACTGCAATTGAGTTGATAAAGAATTCAAAATAGCTGTTTTGAAGACACTTAATGAGCTAAAGAAAACTTAGTAAGACAGTTCAATGATCTCAGGGAAAAAAAATACAGGAACAAAATGAACTCTTTGTCAAAGAGGTAGACCCTTAAAAAGACCCAAATAGAAATTCTGGAGCTAAAGAATTCAATGAATTAAGTGAAGAATATAACAGAGAACATCTTTTTGAGAAGAGAGCAGATGGAAGATATTATAAGTGACTTAGGGGATAGGAATTTTGAACACAGAAGAGAACAAAGAATAAAGAATAAAGTGAAGAAGGCTTACACATTCTATGGGACTGAATCAAAGGGGAAATGTTGGAATAATCGGGAATCTAGAGAGAGAAGAGAGGGAGAAGGGGACAGAAATCTTATTTAAAGAAATAATAGTTGAAAACTGCCCAACCTGGGGAAAGACTTAGACATCCAAATTCACAAAGCTAATAAATAGATTGCCCTATTATCTCAAGGCCAAAAGACCTCCAAAACATAATATAATAAAACTATTCAAAATCAAAGATACAAAGAAAATCCCAAAAGGCATCCAGTAAGTGAAGAGTGTAACCTACAAAGGAAACCCCATTAGGCTGTCAGCAGATTTCTCAGCAGAATCCCTAAGGGGACAGTGGAGTGACATAAGCAAAGTGATGAAAGGTTTAAAATCGCCTGCCAAGAATATCTGGCAAAATTGTCCTTCAGATATTGTGGGGGGCCAGGCCCCGGTGCCAGGCTGAGACCGGGTCGAGCAACGTTCCCTGTTGACTTAGCCTACCCGGTGGTTCCTCCTCCCATCCCCCCACTTTCAAGGGCATACGAAAGCCTTGTCAAGGCTGAGAAGGTTAATTCCTGAAGCCTGTGGTCTGCAGGTGTTGGCAGTAATACTACCTCCCTTTTTCTATCCCGAGTCAGATAGAAACAAACATGGGAATTGTGTTTTGCTAGCAATCTTATCAACAAGGTCTTGTTGTGACCCGTCTAGAAAATTCACAAGAAACACAGAACTAAATGTTTTGGTTGGCAGTGATTATGTGAAACCTGATTATTCTTAGAATGACCTGATCCATAAGAGTCTTATATTATAAAAGATTGTGTACAGCAACAATAAAGCCGTCACTTGGGCCATCAGCCCAGGGGACCCTCCTGTTCCCAAACTTTCTCTTCTCTCTTTTTTTCTTGCATTCCCCTACCCTCAGGACCCTGACCTCGGTGTTTGTCGCACCGGTCGCGACAAAATATGAGGGGGAAATAAAGACTTCCCCAGACAAACAAAAGGTGAGGAAGTTCTTCACCACTAGACCTGCCTTGCAAGAAGTGCTGCTGATAGGAGTTCTCCAAACTGAAATGAAAAGGTGCTAATCCAGCAACATGACAACATATGACAGTACTCAGCCCACTGCTAAAGCTGGAAAATGTTAGTCAGATATAGAAAACTCTTAATTTTATAATAGGGTGGTATATGAACCACTTAACTAAAGTATAAAGGTTAAAGAAAAAGAGTGTTAAAAGTAACTATAGTTACTATAATTTGCTAATGAATTCACAGCATAAAAGGTACATTGTGACATCAAAAATACAAAAGGGGAGGAGAAAAAGGGAGGAGACTTTATAGGTGAATGCAGATTAAGTTCCTATCATCATAAAATGGACTGTTTTATCTATGAGAGGTTTTATGTAAGCCTCAAGAAAACCCCAAAGCAAACATCTAAAGTAGGTTCATAAAGGATAAAAAAAGGAGGGAGAAGGGGGAGAACAGACCACACCCCCCGGGCAAATCAGCAACTTACAAAAGTAGTTAGAAACAGAGGGGGAAAAAAGGAGCAATGGAAATACAAAACAACCAGAAAGCAATCAATAAGATGGCAGTAGTAAGTTCTTGCATATCAGTGATCACTCTAAAGATAAATGGTTTTAATTACCCCATCAAAAGGCACAAAATAGCTAGAGGTTTATAAAAAACCAGACCCAACTGTATGCTGCCTCCCAGAGACCCACTTCAGCTTTAAGAACACATATATGCTCAGAGTGAAGGGTTGGAAGAAGACATTTCATGCAAGTGGAAACCAAAAGAAAGTGGGGGCATAGGCTGTTGGCCAAAACTGGTAGTAAGAGACATAGAAGGTCGTTATATAATGGTAAAGGTGTCAGTACATCAAGAAGATCTAATAATTATAAATATATATACAACCAACGTTGGAGGACCTAAATGTATTAAGCAAATATTAACATGTCAGAAGGGAGAAATAGACAAGATTATGACAACAGGGCACTTCAGTACCCCCATTTTCAGCAATGGATAGGTCATTGAGAGAGAAAATCAGTTTAAAAAATTTGGAATTGAACCATGCTTTAGACTGAATGGACCTAATAGACATCCTACAAAAAAGTAAATTAAAATGGATCAATTAGGTAAATGTAGGAGCTAAAACCATAAAACCTTTAGAAGAAAACACAGGTGTAAATCCTCATGACCTTAGGTTAGGCAATAATTTCTTAGACATGACACCAAAAGCAAAAAAGATAAATGGAACTTCATCAAAATTAAAAACTGTTATATTGTAAAAGACACGATCAATAAAATGAAAAAGAAACCCAGAGAATGGAGGAAATATATGCCTAACATATCAAATCTTATGTGTAACATGGGCAGTATAGCTCAAGAGATGGGGAATTTCATTAAAAAAATTTTTTTTTAATGTTTATTTATTTTTGACACAGAGAGAGAGATGGAGTGTGAGCAGGGGTGGGGCAGAGAGAGAGGGAGACACAGAATCCAAAGCAGGCACCAGGCTCTGAGCTGTCAGCACAGAGCCTGATGCAGGGCTCGAACCCATGAATGGTAAGATCATGACCTGAGCCCAAGTTGGGCACTTAACCGACTGAGCCACCCAGGCGCCCCAAGAGATGGGGAATTTCAGACTGGAGCTAGGAACTACAAAAAGAAACCAAATGCAAATACTATGTTTATATATGAAGGTAGCAGCAATTTGGTGGTCAGTTCCCATGTAGTGAAGTGATGGGTTATTGAGCTATGGGGGATACTTAAGGACAAAGATAAAAAGAATACGAAGATTATCATGCTGAATGATGGAGAAAGCATATATTCATGAAAATATAATATCTAGGAATTGTGGAAAAACGGAATGATTGGTGTGGTCTGTGTCAGGTAATGTTTGAAGCCTTATATCACGTTTTAGGAGTGGTCTTCAAACTTTTTTGAATTTTGAGGGTGTGGTTTTCCTAATACTATTTAAAATGGAAAAATAAAATATTTCATCATAAATGTATATAATAAAAAGATATGATTACTGGTGTATTATAAAAATTGACATGTAAAAATTACAATTTAGTTTTTCAATTCAATCTGAATAGATAATAATGGCAATTATTCATTTAATAAATATGAAAAGCTTTTTAGAAAAGCAAATAGAGGGGCACCTGTGTGGCGCAGTCGGTTAAGCGTCCGACTTCAGCCAGGTCACGATCTCGCGGTCCGTGAGTTCGAGCCCCGCGTCGGGCTCTGGGCTGATGGCTCAGAGCCTGGAGCCTGTTTCCGATTCTGTGTCTCCCTCTCTCTCTGCCCCTCGCCCGTTCATGCTCTGTCTCTCTCTGTCCCAAAAATAAATAAACGTTGAAAAAAAAATTTTTTAGAAAAGCAAATAGAAACATTACATTGTTTTTTTCTCTTTAAATTTTTATTCCACCAGTTTAAGTTTTTATTCCACCCTCCCCACAAAATTAAATCTTAATGTAATATATTTTTATGTTTAAAAGTCTATTATTGATCGTTCTATCATATTTGCCTGTAACAAAAGATGGATATATATTGTGATTTATTGTAAAATCTCCATGAACATAAAGCTCTAAATGTTTAACAACATATTCAAGATTGAACCATCATTGCAATATTTGGAACAAAATTGATTAAAGATGCATAAATGTATTGTCAAACATGACAAATAATTATCAACCAAAAATAACTTTGTTTTACTGTAAATGCATCTTGTTAGTAAATAGAATGTGCTTCCTTTCTATTAGTTTATTTTATTTTTTAATTTTTTTAACGTTTATTTATTATTAAGAGACAGAGAGACACAGAGCGTGAGCAAGGGAGTAGAGAGAGAGGGAGACACAGAATCTGAAGTAGGCTCCAGGCTCTGAGCTGTCAGCACAGAGCTGACATGGGGCTCGAACTCACAAACTGCGAGATCATGACTTGAGCCCAAGTCGGCCGCCCAACCAACTGAGCCACCCAGGCGCCCCTCTTTCTTTAAAAAAAAATTTTTTTTAATGTTTTTGTTTTGTTTTGTTTTTACTTATTTTTGAGACAGAGAGAGACAGAGTATTAGCAGGGGAAGGGCAGAGAGAGAGGGAGACACAGAATCCGAAGCAGGCTCCAGGCTCTGAGCTGTCAGCACAGAGCCCAATGTGGGGCTCAGACTCATGGACTATGAGATCATGACCTGAGCCGAAGTCGCAGCTTAACCGACTGAGCCACCCAGGAACCCCATCCCCTCTTTCTACTAGTTTAGATAAATACTACTTTTTACTGGAACGAGGTGAAAGCATCAACTTTTTTTTCCCAGTTTTTATTTTGAAAAATGTAAACACTGAAAGATCTTATTTGTATCAATAGGTAGATGTAAAAATTGGAAGATTGGGCATCAGGTAGATGATAGACAGATGATAGATAGATAGATAGATAGATAGATAGATAGATAGATAGATAATACACAGATAGTAGATCACACAGCTTTTTTTAACTCCTTACAAGTTATATGCCAAAAATTCTTTAGTAAGCTATTATTAAGCTTCAAAAAAGGTTAATTTCAAAGCTCTATCCACCATTAGCTTGATTCTTCCTGCTATCATTGCTTTGATAAGCAAAATTTGAGTCACTTGGATTTCCAAAAGATCTGTTACCCAAAGTCTATGATTACTCATCTTGTGAACACTAGCATAAACATTTCAATTATTCACTGGTTTGACACTTGGAGATTTGTCCACTCTGGGCAATCCATGATTGTCAGGTAAAGGATGGGTGAGAGGTTAAGTTTTCTTTTCAGAGTGGGAGAAGAGAAACTGAGAAGGTGGAGGTAGAAAAGAAAAGTCTGTTAAGAATTCTCTGATCATGATAAGACATTCAGAAATCAAGGGTCTAAAAATCTATTTCCTTAAATTCTCAATGTGCACACCTTGGAAATCCTTTTTGTAGCTGGTATCCCACTTTGAAGACTACTGATTTATATTGTGTGACCTTCTCATATTTATTGAGATGACTGCATGAACCACGTGTTCTCAAGGTTTTATTGAGCATCCACCATGTGTAAGGCACTGGTCTAGTAGGTCAGGACATAGCCATGAACAAGATTAAGGTGTTAGGACTATATGGACACTATGGTGTTGATGATGGGCCATAAATTAGTAAATAACTCAATAATTCAGTAGGAGACTGAAGAAATATACAAAATAGGGGTGCCTGGGTGGCTCAGTCAGTTAAGCATCTGACTTCAGTTCAGGTCATGATCTCATGGTCCGTGGGTTCGAGTCCCTCATCGGGCTCCATGCTGACAGCTTGGAGCCTGGAGCCTGCTTCAGATTCTGAATTCAGACTCTCTATGCCCCTCCCCTGCCCAATCTCTCTCTCTCTCCCTCTGTCTCTCTCCCTCTCTCTCAAAAATAAATAAATAAAATAGAAAAATAAAAACAATTTGTTTAAATATACAAAATAATTTCAAAGAGCATAAGAAGAAGAAAATAATATAGAGTAGTGAGGAGTGGTCTCATGGCCAAGGATTGTTTCTAAGGAGTTGACATTTGAAGCAAAGATACGAAAAAAAAAGTAGTCTAGGCTGAGGCAGACTGGTGGTTTAGGGAGGCCTTCATAGTGAAAAGATGCCCCTGTGAAGAGTCCACATAGGACCCGTGTGATGAAGTGTCCGCTATGCAAAGAAATAGAGAAGAACAATTTAGAGAGAAGGTGATCAATTTGTTCTAGTTTGCTAAAGACTTTCTTGATGTTAGCACTCTAATTCTCAAGTTCTGGGACAACCCTCAGTCCTAGACAAGCTAGGATGGCTTGTCAGCCTAACAGGGTGTCTAAGATCTACTGGAATAGAGGTCTATTGAAAGGTCAGTGATCTGATGGCCGATATCCAAACTGCAGTCACAGTCACTGGCAACTTGACTTAGACAAAACTTGACTTAGACAAAAGAATTAGAGGAAAAAACCTTCTTGATTCTGAGACATTTAGGCACCCAAGACTGTGGCTTTCAGTAGCATCCCAGACTTAGCCCAACACATTAATAATCAATCAAGTTTAGAGTTAATAATTGCTTCTTTGTGATATCAAAGAGTAAACTTGCTGACTCATCAGTCACCATACGAACCATCACTCAACATGCATACAGGCACACAGAGCATAGAAACCCTACACACAACAGGCATTCATGGACAAGATAAAGATCTGGAGAGGCATGCTGTGAGATCACCACTGTGGGAAGTTGGACTTTTGATTGGAAAGAACATTGGAAAGATGAGTCGAATTTGTGATGCAGCTTTTATTTATTTATTTTTTCTTTTTTTTAATTTTTTTTTCAACGTTTATTTATTTTTGGGACAGAGAGAGACAGAGCATGAACGGGGGAGGGGCAGAGAGAGAGGGAGACACAGAATCGGAAACAGGCTCCAGGCTCTGAGCCATCAGCCCAGAGCCCGACGCGGGGCTCGAACTCACAGACCGCGAGATCGTGACCTGGCTGAAGTCGGACGCTTAACTGACTGCGCCACCCAGGCGCCCCGTGATGCAGCTTTTAATTTCATATGCTGCTCTCAAGGCAAGTCACAGTTTCATCTCTATCTAGTTAACACAGTATTTGTGCAGAATGAGGTGGTTTCTGACTATAACTGGGTTAGTTTCTGGTTGAAGCCTTAAACAAAGTTTGACCTTATGATACAGATAGGGACTTAAATTCATAACTTGCAATAAAGTGGGGGTGCGGGGAATATAGGAAAGGGAGGACTTGTCTGGAACTTTTTATGTGCCTTCACAGATTCCTCCATATATGATAGGAGTGGTTCAGGAATTACTAAAATCAAAATCCTTGTCTCAACCATAAAGGCAGCTCCAAACTGTGGTCTTTTTTTTTTTTTTTTTGGTATGGAAAAATACACAGACACACAAAATGTTCACTGAGACCAATATATTTTAATACATCAGAGGAAGACAGATAAAGAATTTCAGCCCAATAAAGAGAACCCCTGTGTCTTCGATGCACTTCTCTTTACACATTTCCAACTGTAGGGTAACTGTTGGTACTTGTCTTGGCGGTAGCATTCTGTCCGTCTGCATGCCATCCAATCCCCAATAGAATTGTCTCTGGTGAAATAACATCAACAAGATTGGTCCCTGCATATTATTCCCAGTGCATATCTCTAGTGTCCCATACCCAGAAGAAATGTTAATTAGTTGTACCTTCAGTGGTCTCAAGAGAATGTGCCGGAGCTGTGGAAGAATTTTCTCTTAGGTTTCCAGGTATAGTTGGGTTAACTGTTACCTCATCATCAAACCAAGATATGGGGGAATTAGAAAATAAATCCCAATCGTTCGTATTAACAGTTATCTGTTCTTCAAAGGGTACAGGATGTGGTGGCGTTTTAGTGTATCCGTCATCTTCTTTTATGGGAATGCAGCACGTTAGCTTGTTCATACAAAGAAGCTTGTACCTTTCAACATGAAAACATCGTTTTCTGCAGTGCCCGATGTTATCCTTCCAACATCTTTTGACTTCCCAGCCAGCTGTGGGGAATAAATGAGTAGGATAAGTTTTTAACTCTAGCACCGATATGATAAGCATTAATTGAAAAACTTGACAACCATTACCCATCTAGAGCAATATGATAAATGCTACAAGCCATTGGGAGACCAAAAAATGAAACTGTATGTTAAATCTTGTGTCATATGCCATCAAGGAAACGGGGGCTGGGTGGGGAGAGAGAGAAAGAAGGAAAGCAGAAGGAAAGAGGAGGAGGAGGAGGAGGAAGAAAGAGAGGTAGAGAGGGAGACCTATGTACAGCTAATATTTAAGCCAAGGCAAGAAGGATGGAAGGAGCCAGCCAAGTGCACAAAAGGCAGAGAAAGGATCAGCAAATGCTCAGTCCCACTGCTGAGAAACTGCATCATGTGTTTGGAGGAGGCTGATGAGTCTGAAGTGTAATGTGACAAGGAGCCTAAGATGAAGTGAACTTCAAGTGGCCAATGCCATCACCCAGTCATGTTACACCATTGTTAAGCATTTTGGTTTCAAAACACAGTGTGAACTAATTTATTTTATGCTTTAGATGATTAGTTTGGATTTTATGTGGAAATTAGATTAGGGAAAAGAAAGAACAGAATCAGGAAGGTGTGTTAGAAGCTTTGGCTAGGTATGATATAATGGTGACTGGAATTGGGGCTTCAAGAACTGTGGGGAAAAGAGGGTAGATTTAAGACATTGGTTGTTTGGATATGAGATCAGAGGAAGATGGAGAAATCAAAGTGCATTCCTGCATTTCTGTTGAGATAGGGGAGATTAGTGGTACTTGCCATTCGCAGGATGGTAAACTGAGGAAACAACAAGCTTTGGAAGGAAGAGAAAAAGGCAGGCTCAAGTATTCACTTCAGGGCATGTAACATACACCTAGAATGTCAAAAAAGGTGGTGGAAACACCTGTAGGATCTCAGTAGACAAGTTCGGACTCTAGGTGTAAATTTTGGAATCGTTGCTTATGGATATTTCAGGCTACAGTAATGGATAAAGTATAGTGAGCTGGAATAACGTGAGATAAAAAGGGGACCAAGATTAAATTCTGGTGAGTGTCAATATTAAGAGCTCAAATAGGAGGAAAAGACCCAAAAGGAACAACCAGGTAAGTTGGAACAAAACAAGAGAATGAGACACTGGAGAATTAGATTAGTTTCTCCAAAAGCAGACCTTGGGGGGAAATTTGAGTATAACAAGTGAACCGAGAGGTATTCTCCTCCATCTGGAATCAGTTTGGAAATATGGTAGTTAGGAAAGTAAGAAAGCCAAGAAGAGGTGAATTATGGAGTTAGTTACCAGTGTGGTTGACTAGAGCATAATCCTGTGGGAAACTGGCAGCCAGTGCCTCAGAATTCTCCTTCTTGAGAATGAAAGGAGCTGGAGTATTTATCTGCCACCTGGCCAGCCAATATTTGATAGATGATCCCAGAGTGAGCTCATAATTCCCTGTCATTTCTGGATTGCTCTGTACAGGGGCATTTCGTACGCAATCAACCATGCTTTGGGGAGACCTGAAAGGTGCAGATCAGGCTAGTATGCATGAAAAATGGTAAATGCCAAAAGGATACAAATAAAGTTGTACCAGTGTAACTAGGTTATGCAAGAGAGGAAAGTGTTTCTTAAAACAGTGAGTGGACATTTGTAGACAAATATTGAGGAGAAGTTGAGTAAGATACGGGCAGAAGTGTCCATTGTGTTTAACATGATGATTGTCACTGATAACCATGAGAGGAGTGGTTTCAGAGTGAGAGGGGAAAAAAGAAAGAAAGAAAAGTGAAGTTGGTGAAAGGTGAATGAGAGAAGTCGAAGTAGAACCTGGAGACAAAACTCTTTAGTTCCATGTGAGGAAGAGCGGAGAAATGGAGAGGTTCTTGGAGGACAATACGGAACCAAGGGAGCATTTTTCAGGGAAATGACAGAGCATGTTTGAAGACGCTTAAGAAGAAACCAGTAGAAAGGGAGGGATTAATGCAGAATAGGGAAATGAGACAAAAGAAAGGCATAGTTCTTCATGGTTGGCAAGGACCAAAATCACATTCGACAGATTGAGGCAGAGAAGGCACACGTCCTCAGCTATGTCAAGAGGGAAGGAGAAGATGGGTGCAAAGACATACTGGTAGGAATGTTGACCGTGGTAAAAAGAAAAAGTTCTATTTGAATGTTTAATTTTTTTATTTTTTTGTTTTATTTGTTTAATCGGTTTTTTAGATTTCACATATGAGTGGAGTAATATAGTACTTGTCTTTCTCAGTGTGACTTACTTCACTTAGCAAAATACCCTCTCAGTCCACCTATATTGGCTGTAAATGGCACAATCTTATACTTTTTTAGGGCTGCATATATACATATATATATATATATATATATCACATCTTCCTTATCCATTTGTCTATTGATGGATACTTGGGTTGCTTCCCTATCTTGACTATTGGAAATAATGTTGCAATAAACATAGGAATGCACATATATTTCATATTAGTGTTTTCATTTTCTTTGGGTAAATGTCCAGTAGTAGAATTATTAGATCATATGGTGTTTCTATTTTTTTAAATTTTATTTTAGAGAGAGAGAGAGAGAGAGAGAGAGAGAGCAAAGAGTGGGGCAGAGGGAGAGAGAATCTTATGCAGACTCCACACTCAACGTGGAGCCCAACACAGGACTTGACCCTATTACCCTGGGATCATGATCTGAGCTGAAATCAAGAGTGGGACACCCAACCAAGTGAGCCACCCAGGCACCCCATGGCAGTCTAGTTTTAATTTTTAATTTTTTTGAGGAAATCCATATTGTTTTCCACAGTGTCTGTGCCAATTTGCATTCCCACCAGGCGTGCACAAGGGTTCTTTTTCTCACATCCTCACCAACATTCTTACTTCTTGTCTTTTTATTTTAGCCATTCTGACAGGTGTAAGGTGTATCTCATTGTGGTTTTGATTTGCATTTCCCTGATGACTGGTGATGTTGAGCATCTTTTCATGTGACTATTTGAATTTTTTAAATCTTGAAGTGTGGGATAAAGCCATAAGCTGGGAGGGAGAGTCATGTAGAGAAATAGAGCAGGAGAATTAAAGAGAAAGAAAGGTCAGTACAAAATAGCTGTCTGGGAAAGAGGAAGGATGAGCTCACAAAAGAAATATGGTAGGATTTCTAAGCAATGTGATAATTTGAGGGATGAGGATCTGAATGTAAAGTGAAACTAGCCTGCTCCATTTTACGATAATTTTTCAGGCAAGTAAATATGACCGTATTTCTCAGCAAATTGCCTGCAATGTATAAAGGTTAGTGTATCCTAGGCAGAGGAAGCAGCTAGAGCAAAGATTCTATGTTGGAGAAAGCCCGGTATGTATTAAAAAAGGGAAGCCGTTCTCAAAACAACCTTTTCTGGATTTAATTTGATTATGTATGAAAAGCACCTTTCATGGGTTTACATATATAGAGATAACAGTAATTTGTCTCCTGTTGCCTCCCCTGGGCCAAGAAGTTTATTCCTCTTCTCCGATGATTCATTCTCTTATTTTTTTACTGGCTCCGATTTGCTTTGCTCATGTTAGAATTTTCTGTAAGTTTTAAGTGTAGACATTCCACTTTTTTCTTCCAAGACAAACTTTGACATCACTTCTTCATTCCTTGTTTCTACAAAGATTGTTTCTCAATTTTTCTTTTCCTCTAGGATACCCATTCTTGAATGCCCCTCATTCAAGAAAGTGTGAGCCCCTAACTATGATACAGATTTTATTCTAGGTCCATATAGTACATTTGTGAACTAAGCAGACAAAAAATCACATAGAGCTTACTTTCTAGCAGGGGAAGACAGACGATGAAAAACAAATACATTACCTTATATGTGAGAAGGTGATAGTGGTTTGCAGAAGTAAGAGAGAATAGATTTCAGCAGAATCTATTTAGGGTGTCATGGGGGCAGACTAGCAGTTTCTTTTTTTTATGTTTTATTTATTTTTGAGAGAGAGACACAGACAGAGCGTGAGCAGGGGAGGGCAGAAGCAGGCTCCAGGCTCTGAGCTGTCAGCACGGAGCCCAACGCACGGCTTGAACCCACGAACCGTGAGATCATGACCTGAGCCAAAGTCGGACGCTTAAACAACGGAGCCATCCAGACACCCCCTGACAGTTGTTTAAACAGAAGTTAGCATAGTGTTTGAAAGAAGGTGACAATTAAATAATGACTTGGAGGAGGTAAAGGAATTAACCACACCAGAGTCTGGGTCAAGTACATCTAAGCAGAGGAAACAGAAAGAACTCTGTGGGTTGAGCAAGCCAGGCATGTCTGAGGAAGAGCAATGAAGCCAGTGGGGCTCTAGTGAAGGGAGCAAAGGCTAGAAGAGTAGAAGATGAGGTGAGAGAGTTCATAAGGGACAGATCACAGACAGCAGGTGAGCCGTTGTTGAGACCTTGGTTATTGTTCTGAGTAAAGAGGGGGCCATTGCAGAGTTTTGAGCAGAAGAGGTACATAATCTGACTTCTGTTGGGAGTAGATTATGCCATCTGCTATCTTGTGAGATGACTGCAGGAGGCAGGTGTAGAAGGACAGATACCTGTGAGGAAGCTACAGCAATAGGAGGTGAGAGATGGTAGTGACTTGAACCAGAGTGGTAGCAGTGGAGGTGGTGAGATTGGTTGGCTCTGGACACAATTTGCCAGTGGACTCCCTGATAGATACAGATGTCACAGATTAAAATACCAAAGACAACTCCAAGAATATGGCTTAAGCAACGCAATGATGGCAATTGGGAATAATCTTTCATCGAATGTATTTTTGTTTAGAATGACAGCAGTTTTGGTTTTTTTCCCCCAAAGGTCCTCAGTCTGGAATTATGTTGTTAAAACTTGTGACCTCCACCACCAATATCTCAAAATCATAAAACTAAAGAATATGAATAACAATTGTATCATTTTGGGCACATAAGCCATTCGCCAAAACATTTTCCCGTGTGTGAATTCTGCCTAAAACATACCAGATGCAGAATCAGATGGCACCAAGTTAAATATAGCCATTGACATTGATGGACAACTTGGCTTAGTAAAAAGTTACTTCACAAAACCATCAGATGCTCTCTTACTTGAAAATACAAAAATAAACTCAAATACATTAAGTAGTTAAATTTCAAAACAGAACCTATAAGGGAAGATCTATAAATCAACTGGAATAAAAGCTACCCCTCCCCCCAAATAAAAAGGAAAAACAGGCAGAACCACACAATTTGTAGACAAATTAAAATACACAATAAATATATATGAAGTTTGACTTCTCCATACTGAATGAAGTAGAAACAATTACATCTTTCAATATTATCCTTCATTTAAAATTTTTGATTTATGGCTGAGAATGGTTATATAGAACTAATTTGTAAATATAACATAAATATACTTATTAGCAAAAATAAGGACGTAAATGTCCAATTATCAGATTGGATAGATGATTTGCAGAGCATCCATTCAATGAAATTTTGTGCAATTATTGAAAATTCAGTTGTTGGAAAATATTTAATACATGGGAAAATACTTACATTATAATAGAAAATTTAAAAGTAGGCTACACATTTTTATTCACACAGTATCCAAGAAGTCTGAGGGAGAGCAAGAAAACAAAACTTTATTTTTAGTCCTTTACTATTTCAGAACTTTTCAAAATGTCAGCAAATAGTTCGTAATCAGAAATTCACCCACCTTCTTTAAGTCTTGTGCATCCATTAATAACAATAAAGTAAGTTTCTATATTGATAACAAATTTTTAAGACATATTAGTTGTACCTTGCAGAAGAATCCACATGGTTCATTTATACTGGGTTTTAAAAAATCTAAGATCTAAAAAAGAAAAAAAATCTAAGATCGGTCTATCTATCTATCTATCTATCTATCTATCTATCTATCTATATCTGCTAGGATATACAAGAAATTGGTAAGATTGAGGGATTCTGAAAGAAAGATTGCAGAAATATTACTCTAGGGTAAGAGAGTACTTAAACTCAGATAAACCTATCAAGTGCCTGATACTTTCCATCAATTGCAAGTATTGCTTTTCAATAAAAGTGGATAATTCTCAAAAGTAGCATTACTAAAAAGCAGGAATAAGCCCATTCATATCGATCTAGTATGAGAAGCTTACTATTTCACTGGTTAACACTGGTTAGTTATAGAGAGAGCTAGCAAGAGCTGCTCAGAAGATTGAGGAAATTCATGCCTTTAGAGAAATGTCTCAGAAGATACCCCAACATGAGGCGCCTAGGTGGCTCAGTAGGTTAAGCGTCCAACTTCAGCTCAGGTTATGATCTCACTGTTCGTGAGTTTGAGCCCCACGTTGGGCTCTGAGCTGACAGCTCAGAGCCTGGAGCCTGCTTTAGATTCTGTGTCTTCCTCTCTCTCTCTCTCTCTTTGCCTCACCCCTGCTTGTGCTCTCTCAAAAATGAGTGAACGTTAAAAAAAAACAATAGAAAAAAATACATCATGGCCAAGAAGATTAAAAAAAAAAAAAAAGAAGAAGATACCCTAACATGATAGGTGCCTCCAACAGAGTCTTAGAGAGTAGGGACATTGAGCTGCCATAATGAGACCATTTTTGTGTTCTTTATTGGCCCAAGGCTTTTCCTGAAGACCCTCTTTTCCCCTCAAGATACCTGAAAGGTCAACAACATCCTAGTTCCATTGTGCCTATGTTGTAGGGTTCCATTACCTTTGGTCACCAGATTTAGAAACCCACATATAATGAAGGCCAGCATCAGGAGGTTCATGGCTTCTGGCAGAGAGGAAGCTCTGTGTCCCGAGGAATCCAGAGCACTTTGCCCAGCTAGGACTCTAAATAGTCACCTTTACTTGCCTATCGTGGGTGATGAACCAGAAATGGGGACACCATCCAGAACACCAAACCATTAACTTGCACCACTGAGTGTGCATGACAAAATCATGCTCTGTTCTAGAAACTTTTAAAGGAAACTGAGGCCTTGTGAAATGAGTTATAATCAATCCTGAGGAAGTATAGAGTCTGATGGAAAGAAACAACTCCCAAAGGAAGTTGTTCTCTTTAACCCTAGATGAGGCCAATTACTTCTCCTCTGTCTATATGCAGCATCATATATATACACCAATGGTAGCAGAATGCTACATGAAGATCCCACTTATTTCAGACCAATAGCTTATGACTTCCACTAGAGTATCCTCCTCTCCATCTGAATGATTGCCACATCCATTTTGTATTCATTTTTGTCTAAGTTTTGAAGTTTAGTTTGAGATGGATTCCTTTTTTACTGTGGATATTCAATTTTTGCAGTAACGATTTATTAAAAGTACTATCCTTCCTCCATTGAACTGCTTTGGCAATTTGTCAAAACTTGTCAAAACTTATTCGGCCATACGTGGTTCTCTGTTACCTTCCATTGATTATGTGCCTGTTCCTCTGACGAAACAACATACTCTTGATTACTGTAACTTTATAATATGTCCTAAGATAGTGTACTGATTCTTCTCGCTTTATTCTTCTTTAAAAAAATTTTTTTAGCTATATACCGGTTCCTTTGCTTGTCGATACAGATTTTAGAATAGTCTTGTGCATATCCACAAAAGATCTTCCTGGGATTATGATAGCAATTGAGTTGTACCTGTGTATTAGTGTGGGGAGAAATGTTGAGTCTTCTAGTCCATGAACAGGTATGCCTACGCCACTTCATTTAAGTATCTTTTAAATTTCTTTCTGTCCTTTTTTTTTTGTTTTTTGCTTTCTTTTTAATTTTAATTCCAGTATAGTTAACATACAGTGTCATGTTAGTATCAGGTGTACAATATAGTGATTCGGCCATCCTGTACATTCCTCAGTGCTCATCAAGATAAAAGTACTCTTAATTCCCATCACCTGTTTCATCCATTCCCCATCCACCTCCCCTCTGGCATCCACCAGTTTGTTCTCTAAAGTCACGAGTCTGCTTTTGGTTTGTCTCTTTTTTAATTTGTCCATTTGTTTTGTTTCTTAAATTGTGCAGAGCAGTGAAACAATATGGTATTTGTCTTTCTCTGACTGACTTATTTCACTTAGCATTTATTGCTTGCATCAGTGTTTTGTAGTTTTTAGGATACGAGATTTAAAATATTTTTCAATTTCCACCTAAGTATTTAATACCTTTAATTTCAACATTCACGTAAGTATAATTTGAAACTTTTAATTTCAGCATTCACATACCCTTACTAGTATACAGCAATACAATTCATTTTTATGTGTTGATTTTGTATCCTGGACCATGTTCAACTCAGTAGTTTTAGGAGGTGTTTTGTGTGTTTTTTTTTTTATAGATTCCTTGGTCTTTTCTACATAAACTACCATGTCAGCTGCAAATGAGGACAGTTTTCTTGTTTCCTTTCCAAACGCTGTCTTTTATTTCCTTTTCTTGTCTTACCATGTTGAGTAGAATTTTCAGAATACATTAAATAAGAATGGTGAGTGTGAGTATCCTTGCATTTCTGTGATCTTAGAGATATTCATTCTTTTACCATTAAGTATAACATTAAGTACATTAAGTATAACATTAGCTGTAGGTATTTTGTAGATTTTTTTTTTTATCAAGTTAGGAAAGTTTCCCTACATTCTTAGTGTTTTTTAATGTTTATGTATTTATTTTCAGAGAGAGCACATGTACACGAGCATGAGTGGGGGAGGGGTAGAGAGAGAGAGAGAGGGAGAGAGAGAGAACCCCAAGCAGGCTCCACACTGTCAGCACAGAGCCTGATGCGGGGCTCGATCCCACAAACCATGAGATCATGACCTGAGTCAAAATCAAGAGTCGGATGCTCAACCGACCAAGCCAACCAGGTATCCCCATTCTTAGTTTTCTTAGAGTTTTTATCATGAATGAATTTGAAACTTATTCAGATGCTATTTATATGTCAATTGATTGGATCATTTGATTTTTTTCTATTAGCCTGTTGATTTGTTAGGTGATATTCATGATTTTCAAATATTTAACCACCTTTCATTCTGCATCAAATCCCACCTGGTCATGACTTTAATTCTTTTTATATATTGCCCAATTCCATCTGCCAATATTTTTTTTAATTTTTTTTTTGAGAGAGAGGGAGGGAGAGAGAGAGAGAGAGAGGGAGGGAGAGGGCACAAGTGAGTGAGGGGCAGAGAGAGAGAGACAGAGAATCCCACTAGAGGGAGAGAGAGAGAGGGAGAGAGAAGTGGGGCTCACTCAAAGTGGGGCTCATGTTTTACCTGAAGTGGGGCTGGAGGTCACCCAATGCAGGGCTTGAGCTCATCCAAGGCGGGGCTCGAGCTCCCCCGAAGTGGGGCTCAAGTCCTGATGTGGGACTCGAACTCACAAATCGTGAGATAATGACCTGAGCCGAAGTCAGATGCTTAATGACTGAGCTACGCAGGTGCCCCTGCCAGTATTTTTCTAACTGAAATAATTGTAGACTCACAGGTACTTGTAAGAAATAATTTAGAGCGAGCCTGTTTGCCCTTGATCTCGTGTCCCCCAATGGTCACATCTTGTAAGCCTATAGTACAGTTTCAACGAG
Organism: Herpailurus yagouaroundi; assembly: GCF_014898765.1. Classification (NCBI taxonomy): domain Eukaryota; kingdom Metazoa; phylum Chordata; class Mammalia; order Carnivora; family Felidae; genus Herpailurus; species Herpailurus yagouaroundi. The sequence continues at coordinate 13,989,696 of NW_024412427.1, read as the reverse complement.
GATGGTGACACAGATACATCCCCCCAATCTCATTCTGATGCCCCAGTTTTACTTGTAATCATTTGTGTGTGCATGTGTATGTTGTGATAGTGTGTGTGTTTGGAGTTCCGTGCAGTTTTACCACACATTAGGTTTGTGCGTCCACCACCACACTCAAAAGATACGGAGCAGTTCCATCATCATAAGGGTCCCACCTTTCATTCACTATGGCCTTGCCAAAAGTCAGTTGAGCATATTTGTCTGATCTGTTTCTAGATCCTGTAATTTGTTCCACCAATCCCTCCACTAATACAACACAGCTGTACCTAAGCCTTGCTCTCTGATGGAATGATACTTTATACTTTATACTCTGTCAAGATGGTAGGGCTGATGTTCTTGTGTATCAATGTTATAACAAACTTGTCTATGTCTACAAAAATCTTGCTTAGATTAGATAAGAATTTCACTAACCCTATAGATCAATGTGAAGTCTTCTAATCCGTAAACACAGTATGACTCATTGCATATTTAGGTTTGTTTTGCTTCCATCAGAATTTCGTAATTTTCAGCATTCAGATCCTAAACTTGTTTTTTTTTTTTTTAACTTTTTAATGTTTTATTTGTTTTTGAGAGAGACAGAGACAGTCAGTGGGGGAGGGGCAGAGAGAGACGGAGACACAGAATCCAAAGCAGGCTCCAGGCTCTGAGCTGTCAGCACAGAGCCTGATGCCAGGCTCGAACTCAGGAACTGGGAGATCATTACCTGAGCGGAAATCGGATGCCTAACCAACTGAGCCACCCAGACGCCCCTAAACTTGTTTCGTTAAAAGTATACCTAAGTATTTCATTTACTTGGGAGTGACTGTAATTACTACTGCCTTTAAATTCCAGTTTCTGTAAGTTTATTGCTAATATTTAGAAATGGAATTTACTTTTGAATAATTTTTTAAGCAAACAGACATTTATTTGGGCCGTTAGAGTTGTAATTCAGGAGACACAGATTCAAGTAGAAACCTGAATTCTTTTGTGTCTTGTCTTTTATCCTGCAACCCAGCTGAACTCACTAGTCGATTCTTGTGGATTTTTTAAAATAGATGTTTGATGGGATTTTCACCTAGAGAATCATGTCTTCTGCAAACAGGCAGCCCTGTTTTCCTTTTAAATCTTTGTCTATTATTTCTTGATTTATTGTGATGACTACAACTTTCAGTACTGGTAATGTGAAAGCAGTTAGCCTTTGATCTCTAAATATGAGGGATTTATTTTGTAGATGTTCTTTATCAAATTGAAGTAATTCCCTTCTACTCCTCACCTGAAAAGAATTTTTATCATGAACTGGTGTTTTGTAAAATGTTTTTTCTGTGACAATCAATAGGCTCATATTATTTTTATAATTTCCTTATTGATATGGTTACGTTGATTTTTTTATTTTTTTAATTATATGAAACCAATCTTGCATACCTGAAATAGCTTCCCCTTGGTCCTGGTGTCTGATTTTTTATACATTGTGGATTCTATTTGCTGATATTTTACTGAGGTATTTGCATGTAAATTCACAAGGGCATTTGGTCTGTAGTTTTTGTTTTTAGAAATGTCTCTAGTTTCGGTAGTAGGGTAATGCTGATATCGTACAATGAGTTAGGAAGTACTTCCTTCTCTTCTAGCTTCTGGAGGAGATTAAATCTTTGTACATACAGGTATCCCTCACTATATGAAAGTTTGGGTCACACCACTCTGCTTTTATGAAAGACCTACATTAGTACCTGTTTTTGTTAACAAAGAAATCTGAAGAGGATTTTTGCTTTTACAAAAGGCGAAAAGCAAAAATAGTGATCAGTTACGCGTTTGCTTTGCAACGAGTCATTATTGAGGCAACTCACGCCTAGAGCAGCCAGAATAGCCCCACCAAGCTGCTGCCCTGGGAACTACACTCAGTATCTCAGCATCAAGTTGCCATGGCTTTGCACTATGTCTCTGAGCATCGGGGCTTTGTCTGGATTTTGTGCATCCCTTAGCAGGCTGTGTCCCAAGATATCAGAAAGACTAAGAAAGGTTATCTTTCGGTCTGGAAACACTCAAAAAATTCTCCATATGAATTAATGGTAATTGCATCTTTGCTTTATGCCATCGGGCTTGCAAAAGTGTTCATAGAAACATTCTACTCTCAGATAATGGGGAAAACCCATACATATTGGGTCAAATTCTCCAGCGAAAGCATTTCGGCCTGGAGATTACTGTTTGAAAGCTTTTAAATTAGAAATCCAATTTCCTTAATGGTTATAGAACTAGTCAGGTGGTCTATTTCATCGGGATCGAGTTTAAATTGTTTTTGGTTTTTGAAGAATTGACCTATTTCTTCTAAGTTGTAAAATTTTTGAGTGAAAAATTTCTCGTGGTTTTCCCATCTTATTTATTATTATTATTATTATTTGTTTTAGAGAAAGAGAGCACACATGCTCGTGCAAACTAGAGAGGGGCAGAGGCAGAAGGAAAGAAAGGAGCAGGCTCCACACCTATTGGTGGTGGTGGTGGGGGGGTCATCGTGGGGCTCGATCTCATGATTGTGAGATCATGATCTGAGCTGAAATCAAGAGGCATAGGCTCAACTGACTGAGCCACCTAGGCGCTCTTCTTTTCTTATCTTTTTTTTTTTACACATCTATTTATTTTTGATAGAGCACAACCTGGGGAGGGGCAGATAGAGAAGGAGACACAGAGTCTGAAGCAGGCTCCAGGCTCCGAGCTGTCAGCACAGAGCCCGACACGGGGCTCAAACTCACAAACCCCGAGATCATGACCTGAGCCGAAGTCGGACGTTTAACCGACTGGGCCACCCAGGCGCCCCTCTTATCTTTTTTAATGGCTGTGGGATCTTAATGATATCAATGTTTCATTGTGGACATTGATGGTTTCTGAATTGCTTCCTTTTATCTTTGTCAATTTTGAAATTTACTTAGTAATTTTACAGATTTTTTTTTTGAGAATCAGCTTTCTGTTTATTTTTTTCTTTTTTTTTGTTTTCAATTTTATTTTTCTCCTACTGTTCTCCTTATTATTTCCTTTCTTCTGCTTGCTTTGAGTTTATTTTGCTCTTCTTTTTCTAGTTTTGAGATAAGATCTGAGATTATAGAGATCTTTCTTTTTCTTTTTTTAATTAAAAAAAATTTTTTTTTCTATTTTTATTTTAAGTAGGCTCCACACCCAGTGTGGGGCTTGAACTCACGACCCTGAGGTCAAGAGTCACATGCTCTACGGACTGAGCCGGCCAGGCACCCCTTTTTCTTTTTAACTATAAGCATTTAGTGATAAAAACTTCCTTCTAATTGTCACTTTAGATGCAACCCACATATTTGGATATGACCTGTTAATTAGGAGGAAATGTGAAACACGAAAACATGCAAAAAGGTGTCGCACAAATTAGGGTTTTATTCTTCTCCTATGGTATAATGTCAAGGAATGCTATAAGAGTTTCACACTGACATCAGGGACCAGGCAACATCTACCCTTTTTTTCACACACTCCTCGCACGTGCTTTTGGCCCATGGTCATAAGACGGCTACCTCTCCTCCAGCAACATGACGGTGCACCTAAACTATCATCCAGACACAACAGGCCGTGCTAAGGAGCAAAGAGGCGGAAATGTCCAGAGCACGCTCACTCCTCAGCAGATAGCACCAGGCACACGGAGTTCTCCAAGAATGACGGCATCCCTGTGGGGCCAAACTAACGACCCCGTTCTTGGAACATCGAGATCTAATCGTGCTGGCGGCCCGCAGGCACACCCCAGGCTCTGTGGAACATCACACTGGGTCAGGTGAGGAACCGCATGTTCAGACCACCCCCCGGGAGCAGAGCAGGCTGGAGACGTGGCAGATGGAAGAGCTCCGTGGACGGGTGATCAAGCGGCACTACTGAGAGTTCAGGAAGCTGAAGAATTTGGGCGACCGGTACCAGTCTGCAGCCCCTGGAACACACGGGGGCTTCTCAGAAAGCCTGTCATCTCAGGACACAGTATGTGGCCCGGCAACACTCTGAGCGTCGGTGACAAAGTATTCAGGGGCAAAGTTCTTTTGTGCAAGCTGCCTATGGCCCTGCATGGTTGCATTTTCTTTCTCTGTCTCTTGGCATATCATTTAAACTTATTTTTACATTGTTTTAAGTGCCTGACCTAGAGTTTTAGTTATATCTTTTTAAATGATCTAAGTCTGCTTAGAAACACCAGGAGTCTGTGTTCAGCCTTTTCAGCTGAAATCCACTGTTAACATACTGAAGGTTTTTTGGTATATTGGTACAGTGTGGTAGGAAAAAGATCTAAATTTTTCTGATTTTGTCCCATACTTTTACTGAGGCTGTGTCTCAGGGCTATGACCTTCACCAGTATTTCTGTCCCCTTTCCCAGCATATACTCTTTTGCCCATCTGTTACTCCCTTCCCTGAGAACAGTGCCCCCAATGTATTTCCTTGAAGATATCTTCCCTGTCGCCTATTTTTTTCCTTAGATGAAATAAGTTTAGAGCAGGTTGGAGTGGGCAAGATACCTTTCTTTTTTTTTTTTATTTTTTAAAAAGTTTATTCACTTTGGGGAGTGGATGGGGGGGAGGGAGAGACCATGAGTGGGAGAGACACAGAATTGGAACCAGGCTCCAGACTCTGAGCTGTCAGCAGAGATCCCGATCCGGGCTCGAACCCAACCAACTGTGAGATAATGACCTGAGCCCAAGTCGGATGCTTAACCGACTGAGCCACCCGGGCGCCCCAATACCTTTCATCCAGGATAAAGTCTTGGAATTGCCTTCTGTGAAATTCTTCCTAGAGACTAGACCTTTGTTAGGAAGAAAGTCTTGAAGAGTGTTGGCATTGCCACTAGCCAGATACTCACTGTGAGAGCTTGATTGTTTTAATTTATTTTCTGTCACATTGCAGCTTTTCCTCAAAGTGTGGTAATCCTAGATTTCTTGTCCATACTTAATAGATAGAACAGAAATTGTGATTGTAAGCATTTTTATGTGGCTAAGCCTATCTCAATTAGCTTTTGATTTAAGATGTTTATGAATATAGAAAAACATATTTTTGGAATGCATGGCACTGAAATTTCCTGCTTTATTCTCTTTATAAAAGGTACATAAGCAGAAAGATGGAGTAATTTTTTTATATGCAAATACAGCACCCAAGAATATTTATGCCAACCCAGGAGTTTAAGAATAAGAATTATTTTTTTTAAGTTTATTTATTTGAAAAAGAGAAAGAGCACGAGCCGGGGAGGGGCAGAGAGAGGGAGAGAGAGCCAAGCAGGCTCCTGTCAGCACAGAGCCTGACGCAGAGCTCTATCCCACAAACAGTGAAACCATGACCTGAGCCAAGATCAAGAGTTGGACGCTCAACTGACTGAGACATCCATGTGCCCCCTAATAATGAAAACTCTTTTTTTTTTTAATTTTTTTAATGTTTATTTATTTTTGACAGAGACAGAGACAGAATGCGAGGGGGTTAGGGGCAGAGAGAGAGGGAGACACAGAAGCAGAAGCAGGCTCCAGGCTCTGAGCTGTCAGCACAGAGCCCGATGCGGGGCTCGAACTCACAAGCCATGAGATCATGACCTGAGCCGAAGTCGGACGCTCAACCGACTGAGCCACCCAGGTGCCCCATAATGAAAATTCTAAAATGACATCCCTGTACCCTGTCTAGCAAGTAATGAGTTCACATTGTAGAAGGAAGAATAAGGTTCCAGTGATAAGATATAAGTGAGATACACCCTCATTTACTACAGAAGAAAATAGATGATAACTAATGTAGGCAAATTATAGTCATTAATTATTAAATAATAGCAGCAATTCAATATACCATTTTACCTTGTAGCATTAGTTTTCTGGAACATATATTGGATGATCTGTTTAGGACATATAGATTTTTTACATTTTTCTTCAAGTATCTTTGCACGTAAATCAAGGTAATCACTTTCTGATTTGGAAGCTAGTGAGCCTATCTATGTGAATTATTTGCTAAATCAAAAGCTAACAAAAAGAAACCTAGGTGCTAACAGGTCAAAGCAGTGAGCAGGGCCATAGGCAGCTTGCATAAAAGAACTTTGCCCCTGAATACTTTGTCACCGACGCTCAGAGTGTTGCCTGGCCACATACTGTGTCCTGAGATGACAGGCTTTCTGAGAAGCCCCCGTGTGTTCCAGGGGCTGCAGACTGGTACCGGTCGCCCAAATTCTTCAGCTTCCTGAACTCTCAGTAGTGCCGCTTGATCACCCGTCCACGGAGCTCTTCCATCTGCCACGTCTCCAGCCTGCTCTGCTCCCGGGGGGTGGTCTGAACATGCGGTTCCTCACCTGACCCAGTGTGATGTTCCACAGAGCCTGGGGTGTGCCTGCGGGTCACCAGCACGATTAGATCTCGATGTTCCAAGAACGGGGTCGTTAGTTTGGCCCCACAGGGATGCCGTCATTCTTGGAGAACTCCGTGTGCCTGGTGCTATCTGCTGAGGAGTGAGCGTGCTCTGGACACTTCCGCCTCTTTGCTCCGTAGCACGGCCTGTTGTGTCTGGATGATAGTTTAGGTGCACCGTCATGTTGCTGGAGGAGAGGTAGCCGTCTTATAATCATGGGCCAAAGTGATGAAAGAAAGAAAGAAATTGAAGACAGAAATAAATGGAAAGATATCCTGCGTTCACAGACAGAAGGTGATATTGTCAAATATTGTGCAGCCACTGTGGAAAACAGTATGGTAGTTTCTCCCCCCAAAAATGAAAAATAGCACTCTCATACGATCCAGAAATCCCACTGCGGGATATAGAGCTCGATGAAATGAAATCATTCTGTTGAAGAGATATTTGCATTCCCATGTTATTCACAGTATTTACAATAGACAGTATTTACAATAGTATTTCCAAGGTGTGGAAATAACCCAAATGTATGTTGACAGTAGAATGGTTAAAGAAAGTGTGTATATATAAGTGGAATAATAATCAGACTTTTCTTCATGAATTTGTGTGTCATCCTCATGCAGGGGCTGTGCTAATCTCTGTATTGTCCCAATTTTAATACATGTGCTGGTGAAGCGAGCACAATAATCAGCCTTTTAAAAGGAAGGAAGTCCTGCCATTTTTTGACAACGTGCATGAACCCAGAAGACCTCATGCTAAGTGAAATAAGCCAGATGAAAAAAAGAAAAATACCGCACCATCTTATTTACATGTGGGCTCTCAGTGGTCAGACTGTGTGGCGGGGGGAAGTAGAGAGATGGTTTCAGGAGGTACAGAATTTCAATTATGCGAGATGAGTAATTCTGAAGCTCTGTCGCACAACAACATGACTATGGTTAACACTGTTGTATTATATACTGCAAATTTGCCAATGGACTAGATCTTAAATGTTGCCACCACAAAAGAGGTCAAAAAAGAAAACCGTAACTAGGTGTGGTAATGAATAAAAAAAAAATGGAAAGGATTAAAAGAGATCATAGACTGAAAGATGTTATTTGCCAATTGCATAGCCAACAAAGAACTCGAATAGAGTACATAAACAACTCTCAAAATTCAATAATTAAAAATATTCCATTATCTTTGAGTAAATACCCAGAAGTGGCATTTCTGAATCATAGTGGCATTCCCACTAATGGTGTACAAGGATTCCTTTTTCTCCACATCCTCACCAACACTTGCTGCTTCTTGTCCTTTTGATTTTAGTTGTGCACAGGTGTAAGGTGATATCTCCTTGTGGTTTTTGATTTGCATTGTCCTACTGATGAGTGATGTTGAGCATGTTTTCGTGTGTCTGTTGGGCATTTGTGTGTCCTCTTTGGAAAAATGTCTATTTGGGTCTTCTGCCCATTTTTAATTGGATTATTGTGTGTGTGTGTGTGTGTGTGTGTGTGTGTGTGCGCGCGTTGAGTTGTAGAAGTTCTTAATATATTTTGGATATTAACCCAATTTGAAAAGATGTATGCGCATCTATGTTTACTGCAGCCTTATTTACATTAGCCAAGATATGGAAGCAACCCAAGTGTCCATCAATAGATGAATGGAGAAAAAAGACGTGATGTATGTATACACAATGGAATGGTACTCAGTTGTAAAAAGGAATGAGATCTTGCCATTTGCAACTACGTGAATGGACCTAAAGAGTATTATGCTAAGTGAAATAAGTCGGAGAAAGACAAGTACCATACAATTTCACTGATATGTGCAATTAAAGAAACCAAACAAATGAACAAAGAAAGAAAAAGACACACAAAATCGTCTCTTTGATACAGAGAACAAATTGTGGTTGCCAGAGGGGAGTTGGGGAGAAGTGGGTGAAATAGAAAAAGGAGAGACTAAGAGGTACAAACTTCCAGTTACAGAATAAATAATTCATGGAGACGAACAGTACAGCATAGGTAATAGAGTCAGTAAGATCTTAATAACGTTGTTTGGTGACGGATGGTGACTTCACTTACCATGGTGAGCACTGGGTAATGTAGAGAATTGTTGAATCATTATATTGTATACCTGAGACTAACATAACACTGTATGTTAGTTATGCTTCAATAAAAAAGTAAAGACATACTCCTCATAAGAAACACAAATATTCCATTTAGAAAATGGGCAAATGAACAGGGATTTCACCAAGGAGGATGGCATCTAAGTACAAGAAAAGATGATCAACATCAGTAGCAATTAGGGAAATGCAAATGAACACCAGCAGGAGATACTACGCATTATCCGTTAGAACAGATAGCATTTAAAACCATGGCAATACCAAATGCTGATGAGGAGAGACTGAATCTCTCATACATTGTTGGCGAGAATGTTAAATGGTGCAGGCACTCTGAAAAATAGTTTGGCAATTTTTTTTTAAAAAGCTAGCAATCACCCCCTAGGCATTTATCCAGAGAAATGAAAACTTTTGTCCACAGAAAAATCTGTACACAAATATTTATATCAGCTTTGTTTGTAATAACCAAAATCTGTAAACAGCCAAATGTTCTATAACTGTAGTACATCCGTACCATGGAATACTACACAGTGACAGAAGAAACAACTATTGATAGATGCAGTGATCTCACAAGGTTGCGTACTGTATGATTCCATGTATATAACATTCTCAAAATGACAAAATTAGAACAATGGAGAATATCTTGTTAGTTGCCATGGGTTAGGGATGTTGGGGAAGTTGGGAGCTAGGTAGCACAAGGAAGATCTTTGTGGTGATTGAATAGTTCTGCATATTGATTGCTTACACTGAACAATGCCTGTGATAGAATGACATAGAAATATACATAAACATTGCACCAATGTCAGTTTCCTTGTTTTGACGTTGTGCTGTAGTTATTCAAAACAACATTTGGAGAAACTATGCAAAGGCTACACAAGATTTCTCTACTGTCTTTGCAACTCCTTCTTAATCTATAATAATTTCAAGATAAGATTTACATTAAACTAAAAAACGAAGACAGTTATAGCCAGAAGATGTATGTGTTTGGTGAGACATTTTCCCCTGGTTGCAAGGAGCAATGGATTTGGAGTCATTTGGGACTTTATGGCTTACCAACTGTGTGGCCTTAAGAAAGTCAGTTGACCTTTCTGAGCTTGAGTTCTATTGCAGAGAATGGTCTTTATCAATTTCCTAGTCCAAACTTTAGTCATTTGCATATCTTCTTACAAACTTAACAACCTGCCATATTATCTACAGGCTGTAGTGTCACATATTTGTTGTCTCCCACCCCCATCAGAATGCAAGAATTTGCTTTCTTCTTCTCTCGGAACTCTGTCTAGTACAGAGATTCACACCAGCCAGTTCACCAGTCCTCCCTGCAGGACCTGAGAGCAGTGGTCAGGCAGACTCCATATGTAGCATTTGGACACCAGGAACCACCCCATCTCCCAGACAGTCCAGCCAGTTTCAGGTGGTTCTAATCATCAGAGGTCTGTCCAATTAGTGAAAACCTGCCCCGCTGCTGTTTCCAGCCAAGACTTCTGGTTCTGCCCTCTAGGCCTGCATAGAACATGTCTTTCAGAAGATAGTGACCCTACCTCTCATCCACCCATCACTGCTTTCCAGGTTAATAGATCCCTCCTTCCATCGTTATTCAGGCACAATCCCCCCAGGGTAATAGAAAGAACATGTGCTCTTGAAACAAGTAAGCCAGACCCGAATCCAGACCTCAGTCCTAAGCACTGTGTAACCCTGGGCAAATTACATTTGCCTGTCGGGATCCTGTGAGGATTCTAGGGGCCCATGTATGGAAAGTGCTTACGATGGCTACTGAAAGACAGTAAGGCTTCAGTGGATGGCTTCACGCTCACTGCTTTTCCTGGAGAAGGGACTACTTGGATATCAAGGGCAAAACAGGTCTCCTGATATCCACCAGGCTGTCCCTGATACCTGCAACTGTAAGAAGAAGAGAGTAGACTGGAAGAGCCCTGGGCCCATCAAAAGGTGTAAAATGACTATACCACAGACTAAGGACTCCAAAAAGAAAACCCAATGGATTCACAGACACACTTACTGATGGAGCCCAGGCAGTCTCCCCTTTTTGTTGGAGAATCTGGCGAGGGGGGGAGGGTAGGTATTTTTGCTGTACTCTTTGATGGCTGAAGTCTAAGAAAGTCGCAGAAGGAGCCAATATTAAGGATGTGGAGTAGGAAATAAGGAGTAAAGGCATAGTTAAAGAGTTGGATGTTGGGCTGGGTTAGGAGGGTCTTAGTCTGTTTTTTTTTCTTGCCCGCGGTATGACCCGAGGCAAACATCTTCCATTCTCTGAGGCTGCATTTAAATAGCTGAGAAATGCCACTTCTAAGATCTATCAGGGTATGAGTGAATACCAACATGCATTCATTAATTCATCGTTTTCAACAAACGTGCATTGGACCCTCTGGATATACAGAAATTATAGCCAGTCCCTACCTTCAGGGGCTCACTGTCAAAAGTTGCCTTTGACAATGTCAGTCTGATAGGGGAGATGAACTAGAAAAATCCTTAGTCCCAACTCAACATGAAAAACATTATGGCAGAAAGAAGGAAGCAGAAAGGCTGTGAGAACATAAGGGAGGAGGCTCCATTGCCCAAGGAGAGGAGCTTGAAAGGCTTCTTGGAAAGTGGGTCCATTCTCTCCACAGTGTCACAGACTCGTGACAGACTTCTAGGTCCTCTGCTAATTAATGCCTTCCGCCTTCCCAGATGATGTCTCGAGAAGGGCTCTGAACATTGGATCATCGATTTATGTTGCTAACCCACAAGCTGATGGGTGGTGGGGTGCTCTGCCCTTCTCTGATTTATTGTCCATGACTCAGCCGTACCCAAGACAATAAAATCCGAGTGAAGACCAACCTTTTCCGGCACATCAGTATGCTGCCGGATCGTTCCTCTTCCCTCTCAGGATACATTAAACTCTTGTTCCTGGCCTTACCTGTCCTTGTGCTCCTGGCTTAGGCTTCCCCAGGTAACCAGACCATGGAGAGGAGGGAAAAGGGAGTGAGAATGGCGTTCTACGGATAGAATTATTGAAAAACTGATCATGTGCGGCCGTGAAGACAATCTACAGAGACAATTGAGATGTAGTGAAAAGCCTTGGTATAGTGACTACGTCCCATAATAAGGGTGGTCTGTCATTTCCGACCATTATGGTGTTTTTCATGATGGCAAATATGGGTGGAGCCCAAGGTTTCTCATATGATGTCCCCTCCGTATGCAGAAGCAACTACAGCATCCCTGGTGTCCTTGATATCCTTGTCCCAAATGTCAACGGGGTCTCATCCCAGGTGTCTCTCACTCCAACCTACTTTCAATTGATACTGCCTCTGATAACAGGTCCCATTACTTTGCTTCTCCATTGTTATGTGGACTTGAACGTTCCTTTAAAGCAATCAGAAGAGCTATCTTGCTCTTGTCTTAGAACACGTATAGTGAAAAATTTGTAGGTTGATGCCCGATATCTGGAGTTTTGTAAAAACAGGCTCAAGGCGTGGAGCTGGTTAAGGCAGGTGATTCTGGATTCCAGATTGAACATGGCCATAGCTCTAACAATATGATAGATTTTATGACTGAGCAGTGAATAACTTTCTGACGGAAATATTTTCTGCTTAAGCTTCCTGGGGATTCTAAAGTTTATTGTTTTTTCATGTTTGTCCTTGAGAGGGGCACCTAGGTGGCTCAGTCGGTTAAGCATCCGACTTCGGCTAGGTCATGATCTCACAGCGCATGAGTGTGAGCCCCGTGAGGGGCTCTGTGCTGACAGCTTAGAGCCTGGAGCCTGCTTTGGATTCTGTGTATCTCTCTCTCTGCCCCTATCCATCCCCCCCTCCCCCCCCACCGGCTCTCTCTGTCTCTCAAAAATAAGTAAACGTGGGGCGCCTGGGTGGCGCAGTCGGTTAAGCGTCGGACTTCAGCCAGGTCACGATTTCGCCGTCCGGGAGTTCGAGCCCCACGTCAGGCTCTGGGCTGATGGCTCAGAGCCTGGAGCCTGTTTCCGATTCTGTGTCTCCCTCTCTCTCTGCCCCTCCCCCGTTCATGCTCTGTCTTTCTCTGTCCCAAAAATAAACGTTGAAAAAAAAATTAAAAAATAAGTAAATGTTAAAAAAAATTAAAAACCAAAAACTTTAATGATTATCCTTGGGCGGGGCGGGTGGGGGGGGGGGTGGTGGGCAGAGAGAGGGAGACACAGAATCCGAAGCAGGCTCCAGTCTCTGAGCTGTCAGCATAGAGCTGGATGCGGAGCTCAAGCTCAAACTCACAAACCACAAGATCATGACCTGAGCCAAGTCGGACACTTAACCGACTGAGCCACCCAGGCACCCCTAAAGGTATTTATAATGTTTATTTATTTTTGAGAGACAGAGAGAGAGCACGCAAGCAAGCAAGCAAGAGCGAGAGGGGCAGAGAGAGAGGCAGACAGAGGATCTGAAGCGGGTATGCCCTGACAGCAGAGAGCTCTATGCAGGGCTCAAACTCCCCAACTGTGAGATCATGACTTGAGCCCAAGTGGGATGCTTAACTGACTGAGCCACCCAGACGTCCCTAAAGTTTATGATTTTTATTTTCATGATTTCCTTTTGGATTATTGCTGCTAAAAGCTGCACCCTCTCTTGGATCAGCTTTTCAAACCGAAAATCTTTGTCAATCACTGAGTTGTTCTAGAAGCAAAAGAAGGTAATTCTGGGCTAATACTGAGTTGGTTTCAGCCTGCTTTAAACTCTAGTGAGGGCTAATTGGTCTTGGGGAGGGAATTAGAGCTGCAGAAGACATTTTGGGGAAAGAATTTGCACATTGATTCATGGAATCAGAGTCCTCTTAATTCTGATTTTTCCATTCTGAACATCCAAGTGAGAAAGAGAGACTTGGGAATTCTCTTCCAGGAGGGGAGTTTGGGGAAAAACACAAATAGAGGGAATCAAGATACTATGATCTCTCAAAGGAACCCAGGGTGTTGGGGAAATTGGGTGTGTACTCTGTGTTTTATAGATCCAGATAAGGTTGAGCCACAATGTCATCTAAGTGCAGAGTTTTACACCATCCAGAATATCAGCCTGCAGGTCGGCAATATACACTGATCTTTCAATGTTCAAAGCCCTGTTCTAGGGCGTCATTTGGGTCATTTGGGTCATTGGGTCTAGGGCTGTTCTAGGGCGTCATTTGGGTCATGTTCTAGGGCGTCATTTGGAACAGTGCCTGGGACACGCTCTGGTGTTCAACAAAGCACTGTTGACTGAATAATGAACAGAGTGGGGCAAAAACAGGAAATTAAAGGTATAGGTCCGTTCCTTGGCAGGCACCTAGATTTGGGGACAAGGAGGAACGAGTGTTGGTGAGACTGAAAAACGACAGGTGACAACATCACAAGTACAGAAATAAAGTCCAGTTAGAACTGGTTGAAGGAAGGGAGATAACTACTCTTTTTTTTTTTTTTCAACGTTTTTATTTATTTTTGGGACAGAGAGAGACAGAGCATGAATGGGGGAGGGGCAGAGAGAGAGGGAGACACAGAATCAGAAACAGGCTCCAGGCTCCGAGCCATCAGCCCAGAGCCCGACGCGGGGCTCGAACCCGCGGACCGCGAGATCGTGACCTGGCTGAAGTCGGACGCTTAACCGACTGCGCCACCCAGGCGCCCCAATAACTACTCTTATCTTGTACATGTCGCGACCAGTATTAAGCATTTCTACATGGACAGACTTAATTTTCCCAAGAATGCCATTACATTTCGGTAGTTCATTCTAACCATTATTACTATAATACTAACATCCGTAGTCGAATAGTCTCTACTCTTTTTCATGTATTTTGTTTATTCATCTTTTTGTTTATTTTGATAGATGGATGGGTCAAAAGGTGCAGTTGTAGAATTGGCAGATGCAGGCAATCTTGCAAAGAAAATGAGAAGAAGAAAGAAAAATGTGGGCCAAAAAGAATTTGCTGCATCCCTGATGGAAAGCACATATCGTTAAACCCTTATGAGAAACAACAGATAAGATGTCAGTTTAAGGCAAGAACAACTCAACATCCACCAACTCTTGACGTAAGACTTTTAACAGCCAGAATAATGAGTCAGTAAAGGACCTACATGGCCCCTAGCTCCTTAGACACCTGCTGGGTCTTCACATAATCCATTAAAGAAAATATGCTCATTCCAGCTCTCTTTCCGTCCTGCCTCTCTAGTCCTCTGTAACCTGATATCTCTAGGTTGTCCCAGGGTTTGACTGATATTACTGGTTCTCACTGCAAGACAGTTTTATAGGATCTAGATTCTGAATTCCTAAGGCTCTGACCACGCGCTGCTAGGTCCCTCAACATGGAAGTTTTCCAGGCTAACGCAGCTTCCATCTTAGCCACACATTCTTATCTAACGCCTCATCCTAGACTCTTGAGGTAGGTCAGTGTGTTTGGTCCAGAGGTCTTCTTTTGCCTCTTTAGCTCAAGGTTTAGCCCAAGATTCTGCCTCTTGGGCTCACTCTTGGAATTTATCCCTTACCCCAGTTCCCTAATCGCACTTGGCTTTCCAAAGATTGGCGTGCCCTCTGACTGGGAAACAACCATTGCCACCCTACCCAAATGAAAGGGGAAAATAGTAAAACAAAACAAAACACACACACACACAAACAACCAGTACCCCCAAACCAAAAAAACAACCCCCCAAATCCTCAACATTTACTGAGAACTTATGGGTGCAAGGCCTTGTCCTAAGCATGTTACATACATACTCTCCTTTTGTCCTAACAGCTAGCTCCATGAGGTTAACAGCGTAGTTTTATGTCTTTTTGCCAGAAGAGGAAACCAAGTCACAGAGAGTTTAAGCGACTTGCCCCAGGTACCGTTGACCACTGAGCTAATAGTTCAGTAGCAGGATTTTGAACCCATGATGCCCGAGTTTAGACATTATGCTTCTTCCCAGTGGAAAATCATTACTGCAGCACCCAGAACCAACCTCTTTAATGTGGAAGGTGTGGCGGAAGGCAAGGACTTGTGAGCCTCCTTGTGGTTAAAATGTGTAACAAATCCAGCCCTAACTTGCATGTCCAGGCACAAATAGTAATGATCCCGAGTTGCAGTTAAGGAAGGAGTTGTTCCCACTTAGCAGTCTTAGTTCAGAGGCCAATGCCAGTCAGGTCTACAGAGGAAAATTATCCCTTGCCTCTGTTGACGTAATAATCTGGAGAACACAGTCTGGAGACAGTGTGCAGCAATCCTCACCATCATGGCAGATTCTAACCATTCAATGCCTTTCTCAAAGGACTTTCACATCATTTTCCTCATTTCCCTCCAACCATCTACCATCCCAAACCTCAGAAGAGGTCCTTAGGATAGCTGGAGAGTGGATCAGAGGCTGGATCTCCGCTTACTTAGGCACAGAGATGCCAAATAATATTTAAACTTTAACCCAGACCACACCAATGGCTGCAGAAAAGCCTTAGAAGCCACCTGTTCTTGTACATGTTTTTCTGCGTTTTTGGCTAGAGAAATTATGCCTACAAACGGACGCAGGTGTCAGAGGGTTGTATCAACATGCCTCCAGACCATAGTCCCAAAGAAGTGAAAAGGGTGCAGCAGAAATTCAGATGCACTAATAGGATGTGACTGGATCTATCCCCTTACTACTCTGAGCCTCCTTTTGCCCACTCCCAAAATGAAAGTGTTGGACTAGGTAATAAACTCCGTAAGCCTTTCAACTCCCAAAGCCTTCTTTATTCTTCACATTATGGTAAAAATCCACTCTCTGGATCCATGACTTCAGATTCCACTTTAGAAAGCAAAGGCATGGAGGATGACAAGACGGAGAAACAGGAAATTGGCCTCAACCTAAGTATTCAAACCATAATCCTAAAATATATCTTAGTTATCTTCTTGTTCCTCACTGCCCCCTACACATCACGTCGGCTACAAAGACCTTCCAAGGCTGCCTCCATAGCACCTGTTTTCCATCCCGGCCTCTGCTATTCCCATTCAGCCATCATCTTTTCTTGCCCATTGCTATTGGCTGACTGTGTCCCCTCAAATTCATATAGTCAAGTCTTAATCCCCAGTATCTCAGAACATGACCACATTTGGAGACAGAGTCTAAATTTAAAGAAGCAATTAAATAAAGATGAAATCATTAGGCTGAACCCTAATCCAGTATGACTGGCATCCTTATAAGAAGAGGAGGTGAGGACACAGAAGAAAAACCACGTGAAGACACAGGGAGAAGATAGCCATCTACAGGTCAAGGAACAAGGCCTCAGAGGAAATCAACTCTGCTGACACCTTGACCGTGGACTTTTTAGCTTCCAGAATTGTGAGAAAATAAATGTCTGTTGTTTAGCCACTCAGCCTGTGATACTTTGTCGTATTAATACAACATACATACACATACACATACTTTGAAGTATTAATACACATACTATAACGCTTATATCCCACTTGTCTTTTGGTCTCCCATCATCCCTTTGACTCCCTCCATTGTTTCCATATAGTTGCCAGTGGATCATTTCTAAAACCCAAATCTGAAATTTTTATTTTTCCTTTCAAACTCTTCAAAAGCTGTATGATGATTACACCATTCTATACTTCCTTTGTGATCATCCCTGTTCACCTCAAACTCTCCCTTTCCATTCCCACCATGGACCTCACAAGCAACTTGTGTTCTTTGCAATTAATGTTTCTCACCCTTTTTTTTCTCCCTCTCTCTCCTTTTTTTTAATGTTTATTTACGTTGAGAGAGAGAGGGAGAGAGAAAGAGAACTCAAGCAGGCTCCATGCTATCAGTGCAGGGCCCGATGCAGGGCTCAATCCCATGAACCCTTAGGTCATAACCTGAGCTGAAATCAAGACTCAGACACTCAGCCGAATGAGCCACCCAGGCACCCCCTCGCCCTTTTTAAAAATGGGCTTCCCCTTTTGCTGAGAAGCTTCTTCTTGCCAAACAAACATGCTTCTCTGTAAGTAACACCTAAACAGTACTTCTACCTGCCCTAAGCCATGTATATTCTTTCTTTCCTCGCCACCAGAAGGGTCCTTTTATTTATTTACCTTAAATTTTTTTACAAATAAAATTTCCTTATATTTAAGGCATATAATGTGGTGATTTGATATATGAACACACAATCTAGTTAATTTAACACGCTTATCACCTCAAATAGTTATCTTTTTTCTAGATAAGAGCACTTAAGATCTACTGTCTTAGCAAATTTCAAGTACACGATAAAGTTCTCTTAGCAAATTTCAAGTATAAAATAAAGTATTAATAATAACAGTCACCATGTTGTATGTTAGATCACCAGAATTTAATCATCTCATAACTGAAAGTTCATACCCTTTGACCAACGTCTCTCCATTTCATGCCTACCTTCTCCTCCTCCAAACCCTGGCAAACGCCTTTCTGCTCTTTTCTTTGAGTTCAGCTAATTTAGATTCACCATATAAATGAGATCATAGAGGATTTGTTTTCTATGTCTGGCTTGTTTCACTTAGCGTAACGTCCTCCAGGTTTATCCAAGTTTCCAAAATGGGAGGATTTCCTTCTTTCTAACACTGGATAATATTCCACTGTAAATGCATGTACTTGTATATGTACATGTGATATTTAGATACCAAATTTTCTTTATCCATTCATCCACTGGCAAACATTTTGGTAGTTTCCGTATCTTGGCTATTGCGAATAATGCTGCAGTGATCAAGGGACTTCAGATATCCCTTCAAAATACTGTTTTCATTTCCTTCAGATATATACCCGGAAGAATTGCTGGATCATAAGATAGCCTCATTTTTAACTTTTTGGGGAGCTTCTGTACTGTTCTTCATGATGGTTGTATTGATTCACACTCCACCAGCAGTGTACCAGCAACCCCCTTTCTTTACGTCCTTGTAAACACTTGTTCTCTGTCTTGTCTTTGGTGTAATAGCCATCCTAACAGATTGAATGAATATTTCATTGTTTTGATTTACATTTCCCTGATGATTAGTGATGTTGTATACCTCTTCATATAACTATGGACCATTGCATGTCGTCTTTGGGAAAATGTCAGCTCAGGTCCTTTGCCCATTATTTAAATGGATTATTTGGATTTTTTGCTACCGAGCTGTATGAGTTCTTTACATATTTTGGATATTAACTTCTTATCAGATGTATAGTTTTCAAATATTTTCTCTCCTTCTGGAGGTTGCCTCTTCATTCTGTTGTGCAGAGACATTTTAGTTTGATGTGGTCTACTTACTTTTACTTTTGTTACCTGTGCTTTTGGAGTCAAACCCAAAAATTCAGGGTTGCCTGCGTGGCTCAGTCAGTTAAGTGCCTGAGTTCAGCTCAGGTCATGATCTCACCGTTCATGAGTTCGAGCCCTGCATCAGGCTCTGTGCTGACAGCTCAGAATCTGGAGCCTGCTTGGGATTTTCTGTCTTCCTCTCTCAAAAATAAATAAGCATTAAAAAAAAATTTTTTTTTAATCCACAAAATCATTTCCAATGTCATGAAGATTTTCCCTATGTTTTTTGATCGGAGCTTTATGGTTTTAGGTCTTCTGTTTAAGTCACTAATCAGTTTTGAGTTGATGTTTTTTGGTATGGTATAAGATAAGTATCCAATTTTATTTTGATGCATGTAGATACCCAGTTTTCCAAGTAACATTATTGAAGAGACTAGCCTTTTCCCACTGTGTCAAGAAATGTGACGCTTTCAGCTTTATTCTTTCTCAAGATGGCTTGGGCTCATTGGAGATTTTTGTGGTTCCATATGAATTTTAGGATTATTTTCTCTATTTCTATGAAAAAAGCCATTGGAATCTTAATAAGGATTACATTTAATCTGTAGATTGCTTTGGTAGTATGGGCACCTTACGATATTAATTCTTCCAATCCATGAACACAAGGTATTTATTTTCTATTTATTTGTGTCTTCTTCAATTTCTTTCATCAGTGTTTTATAGTTTTCAGTGTGCAGGTCTTTCATTTCTTTGGATAGATTTATTCTTAAGTATTTTATTATTTTTGATAATTTTGTAAATGGGATTTATTGATTAATTGCTTTTTTTTTTTTTATAGTTATGCCCTCCAGGGGCGTGTGTAGAGGTCTCCTGCTGGGTTTCTTGTGTGGGCAGGACTGCTTCTGAACCATGGCTGAGAGGGATTGGAGCAAGGCCCATGGGCCTGTTACCTGAGGCAAAGGCAGGTGTGACTCATCCCAGGTCCTTTGACATGGTGCTGGTAACAAGATCACGGTCAGATGGGGCTGTAGCTGAGTCCACAGGAGGACAGGGTTATTTCTGGCTCTGTAGCCAGTACCATGGTTGGTTAGCCTGCCATCTGGTTGCTGGCCTGCCTTCTCAAAATGGCCTTCCTCAGACTTGGGCTCTGCAAATTCTTAAGATAAGGTGGTCAGGAGAGCTCTTTCTAAATGGGTAACGTGTGCTGGGGACAGAAGGATCCAGCATGCATATAACTAGAGAAATAGTTATGAGCCAGGTAATCCCACCATGAGTCCTTCCTTGAGGTGGGAATAAGCTAAGGGATGTTTTGTTCTCCCCAGACATGAGAATAACTTGTGTAATGACTAGGCAGTATTCTCTGGATACAGATTGTCGATAGATAAGGTAGTTGTTGGCTTAAGAGCAAGCTAAAGTTCAGAAACATCTGGCCATGTTTGATGACCCAGATGTTGATATGTGCATATATTATTTATTTAATTGTTTTAGTTGAAGATGAAGAAAGAAGGGGTTTAATCCTTGGTTAAGGAATGATGAGTACAACAACAATTTTAATATTGGTCCTTTTGACCAGCCTATAAGAACCCAAATGATAGCCCTACACAGATAGAACCTGAGGTAGCAGCCTCATCCCAGGTGAGAAAGTATGACTCAAAGGGTAAGAAAAGAGTTTGTTTCCACATTTGGGTTCCCGTCATGCTTTATCCCAAAAAGGTAACCGTGATCCTGACTTCTACCAATTTCTTTTGCTTTTAAAAAGTTTTTAAGAACTGAAATCATTCAGAAAACTCTCCTTTGTATCTGGCTTAAGCTCAGTGGAACACTTGTAGATTCTTCCATGTTGTTACATACCACAATTGTTTATTATTCTCATTGCTGTGCAGCATTCCCTTCTATGAACATTCCAGAAGCCATTTATTCATCCTAATTTTGATGGACATTTGGTTGTTTCCACTATTTGACTAGTAAAAATTACAATGCTAGAAACATCCTGGGAACATGTCTTACAGTGAAATATGTCCATATTGTTTGTTGTTGAGTATATATCTAGGAATGGTAGACCACAAGGCATGTAATTGATCATCTTTAGTAGATACCGTCAGTTTTCCAATTTGGCTGAACCAATTATACTCCCACCACGACGGGAGTTCTAGTTGGTACACATCCCTGCCAACACTTGCTGTTGTATATCTTTTCAATTTAACCACCTGATAACTGTATTGGGGCATCACATTATGGCTATAATTTGCATTTTCCTGATGCACAAATTAACTTGAACCCATTTTCGTATTTATTTTCATGTTTGTTAACCACTTGGCTACTTTCTTTTGTGAAATACCTGCTCAAGCCTTTTCCTATTTTTCTTCTGGGTTGTCTTTCTTTTCCTATTGGTTTGTAGGGGTTCTTTTTATATTCCAGATATGAGTTCTTTGTCAGGTTGTAGGTATATGTATTATAATATTTTCTCCAATTCGGTGGCTTGCCTTTTCTTTCTGCCAATGGCATCAATTGGAGATTTTTTTTTTTTCCGTTTTGGTCAGCACCGAGAAAGAAAAAACACAGCCTACATCTGATAGCTGTCTAGTTGCAACCAGGTGGACCATGGTGTTTCCCTGCTGAACATAAACAAATTCACAGGACGGTAAAGTCAGAAAAGGGCTCTCTGCGACCAGTATGGAATAAAATGTCTTGTATCCTTATAGTTAAGTATGGCTCTTATAGGCAGCATATGGTTGGACTTTGTTTCTTATCAAGTTTGGAAGTAATAGTCTTTTAATTGGAGCATTTAGCTGATTTGCATTTAAGTTAATTAATTTCAGTTTTTTCAGTCATTTTATTTTATTAAAAATTTTTTAATGTTGGGGCACCTGGGTGGCGCAGTCGGTTAAGCGTCCGACTTCAGCCAGGTCACGATCTCGCGGTCCGGGAGTTCGAGCCCCGCGTCAGGCTCTGTCTCTCTCTGTCCCAAAAATAAATAAACGTTGAAAAAAAAATTAAAAAAAATTTTTTAATGTTTATTTATATTTGAGAGAGAGAGAGAGAGTGGAAGAGGAGCAGAGAGAGAGACACACACAGAATCTGAAACAGGCTCCAGGCTCTGAGCTGTCAACATAGAGCCCAGCATGGGGCTTGAACCCATGAACCGTGAGATCATTACCCAAGCTGAAGTCAGATGCTCAACCGGCTGAACCACCCAGGGGCCCCATCAGTCATTTCAGAAATAGTGTTGTTTTTTTAAAATTTCTCCTTCTTGTTTTACATTCTTTTTTTTTTTTTTTACAGCATCATCAGTCTTTAATAACTTATAGGCAGAAGCTAAAAAATAGTTAATAATAATACAGAGGACACACACAGCTTATAAAAACAGTTGTGGATCTACAAATGTGGAGGGGTTCTTGGCACTTTCGCACAGACACAAAAATAAAGACTATTGTGACTAGCATCCCTAGAAAAGCAGCCTGCAGAGACACCCCAGTTGGGAGGGGGGGTGGGCCAGGGGAGGGGTAGCCCTCGTTCATCCCAGATGCATTCTCCAAACAACCTTCTTTGGCCCCAAAACATATCTAAAAATATGGAACGCTTCACGAATTTGCGTGTCATCCTTGCACGGGGGCCACACTAACCTTCTCTGTATCGTTCCAATTTTAGTATATGTGCTGCCGCAGCGAGCATTTGTTTTACATTGTTATATCCATCTTTTCTTGTATTCTTTTGGCCTAATAGAAATTTTATTATTTCTTTTTCCTTCTGTTAACTTGTTAGTTACATGGTTTTTGTTTTTGTTTTACAATTCTTTGAGTGGCTACCCTAGAAATTATAGCACGCATCCTTTCCTTATTACAGTCTAATGTAAATTATTGCTTTTGCCAACATACTAGGACCTTAGAACACTTTCACGCCAATAACCTCCATTGTACATTTTATATTACTATGGTTATGCATTTAACTCTGCAAATATTATAATGCTCCCCAAAACATTATTATAATTAGTGCTCATCCCGAAAGGTGCCCTCCTTATTGCCCGTCACCCATTTAACCTACCCCACCCCCACCGCCTAGCAACCCTCAATTTGTTCTCTGTATTTAAGAGTCTCTTATGGTTTGCCTCCCTCTCTGTTTTTGTCCTATTTTTCCTTCCCTTCCCCTATGTTCATCTATTGGGTTTCTCAAATTCCACATGTGAGTGCAATCACAAGATATCTGTATTTCTCTGACTTATTTTGCTCAGCATAATACCCTCTAGTTCCATTCACATTGTTGCAAATGGCAAGATTCCATTCTTTTTCATCGCCGAGTAGTATTCCATGGTATATGTATACCACATCTTCTTTATCCGTTCATCAGATGATGGACATTTGGGCTCTTTCCATAATTTGGCCCCTTCAAATCAGCACTTTTGTATCCTTTGGATAAAATCCTAGTAGTGCAATTGCTGGGTCGTAGGGTAGTTCTATTTTTCATTTTTCGAGAAACCTCCGTACTGTGTTCCAGAGCGGCTGCACCGGCTTGCCCTCCCACCAGCAGTGCAAAAGGGTTCCCCTTTCTCCGCATCCTCGCCAACATCTGTTGTTGCCTGAGTTGTTAATATTAGCCATTCTGACAGGTGTGAGGTGGTATTACATTGTGGTTTGGATTTGTGTTTCCCTGATGAGGAGTGATGTTGAGCATTTTTCTCATGTGTCTGTTAGCCATCTGGATGTCTTCTTTGGAAAAGTATGAGTACACTATTTTTATTAATAACTCATTTGGGGCCTCAATTTCCGACTGATATTGAGATCCTCATGGTTTGTTACCTTTGTGTAGCCTGGCTTAACTGAAAAGCTGCAGGACAAAGCCTCTCTCTCCTGGACAGAATGTGTGACTAATTTGCATACGGGGAAGTTTCAGGAAAAAAAAAAATCACGCCCTTAAAGAATAGGGCCATTCGAATTGGAAGTCAGCATGGTGTGAATACCCTTGCAGAGAATTCTGGGCATAACCTAAGTCTCTTAGGTCTCTTTTTAAAATAATCATTTTAATTGAATCATAACGTGTCTATAGAAAAGTGCAAAAATCCTAAGTACGTAGTCTGATGAATTATCATAAAATGAACAAGCCCATGTAACCATTACCTCGGTCAAAAAATAAAACTTTGCTAGCATTATGGAAATTCATCTTATTTTCTTTCTTAAAAGTTATCGCTATCTTGATTTCTTTAAAAACCTTTTTTTTAATGTTTAATTTTGAGAGAGAGAGAGAGAGAGAGAAAGTGTGAGCAGGGGAGGGGCCGAGAGAGAGGGAGACACAGAATCAGAAGCAGGCTCCAGGCTCTGAGCTGTCAGCACAGGGCCCGATTTGGGGCTTGAACTCATGAACCGCGAGATCATGGCCTGAGCCAAAGTCAGACGCTTAACCGACTGAGCCACCCAGGTGCCCTCACTATCTTGATATCTAATGCCATATTAATTTTTTCTTATTTTTAAACTCTATAGGGAATTATTTCTTCACTCACCATTGTACTTTTGGGTTTAATTAGTGTTATTTTGTGGAGAAATAGTCTATTTTCTTTGCAATATAGCATATTTATTCTCTTGTTGACATGCTTTAGAGTTAAGATAATGCTTCCATGAACATTCTTGTACATGCCTTTTGGTGAAAGTATGTTTCTGTTATGTATGTGCTTCAAGTGGCTATGGTGAAGCATATGGAATTCGTATGTTCAATTTTTCTTTTATCTACCTACCAGCAGTATATGAGAGTCCCAGTCCCTCCCTATTCTCACCAACATATGAAATTGTCATGTGTTCAGCCACTTCGGCGTATGCCGAGTAACATCTCACTGAAGTTTTCGTTGGCTTTTCCTTGATAGCTAATGCGTATGGACACCCTGTCTTATGTCTGGTGACCATTTAGATACCCAATTTTGTGAAGTGCCTGCTTATTCTTTTTCAGTCTACGTGGTAAGCAAGCAAGGTAAACTATAATCTCAGTTCCTCTGTACCCTCTACATCTACTTAGCACAATCGCAGAATTTTATTTGCTTTCTTGGCTGGAGCCTTTTTATCGAAGTCTACGGCTCCCACCTAACTTCCCTCCTCCGATCATGAATCTTCATAGAATAAAAGACAGACACGGGAGGCTGGAATGCAATTTTATTGTGAAAATATTTGACAGGAAGTTTTCCAGAAGGGGAAATCGTTGAGGGTCTTCAGTAAAAAGGCATACTTGTGGTGATTAATCTTGGCCACTCAATTTCCTTCGCTCTAACAGTAGTAAGGATAGTTGAATCTGAGTTAATGCAGCACCTTCTGTTGTTACGACAGAAGTGAACTTCCATTTCATCTTTTCTGCATCGATCTCTGCATACTCCATAGCCTTGGTGACATGTAGATGTTTCTTCTATCTTCGATCTTTTGAATGCTTTTTTCATGCTTCCTGGGAAAGATATGGCTACGGTCAGTCTCTATGCAGCCATGATGACAGAAGACATAGAATGCGAAGTGCACAGGAGCTGGGATCAAAGCCATCTAGATTCAAATCTGGGCTCTGTTATTTACGAGATCTTGGTCTCTGGACAAGTAACTTCAGCTCTCTGTCCCTTCATTCCCATCTGAACAATGGAAATAATAATAATAATAAAGACTACTTCTTGAGGTTGCTGTGATCATTAAATGAGTTAAGGCATGTCAAGTCCCTAGAATAGAGTCTGGCGCTTGCTAAGAGTTACCTAAACGTCAGCCTTTGTTATAGTTGTTGTTGTTGCTACTATTGCTGTTATTATTAAAGGTATTTCCCTGAGAGTTTAAGACTACAGACTTTGCCTACGGGAGTACTTGTGGGGCAAGTTCCCATTTGCCTGAACAGAAATGTGTTTCTCCTTGGACATAGCCAGATTCTACTCTAAGGCAGGACACATGCATATTAGTGCACATGTTTATCAGTGCCTCATTGCTTTGAACTAATAAATATGTATTACAGGTGAAACCCCCTTTGCAGTGCCCACCTTCCCAGAAACAGGTACTGTGTATCCATGTGCACGTTGGCAAGGATACATGTGTACAACTCAATTTATTCACAGATCCACTATCACATACAAACTGAACACGGACACACCCATAGGCGTGTGTTCACAACCACGCATCGATGCACAGGCCAACAAACTAGTTACTCAGATATATACACATGGGTATACAAGCCTTCCATCTGAAAATACTTTAATGGTACAGTTCCCTTCATATAGCTCGTAT
This sequence comes from Herpailurus yagouaroundi, assembly GCF_014898765.1. Classification (NCBI taxonomy): domain Eukaryota; kingdom Metazoa; phylum Chordata; class Mammalia; order Carnivora; family Felidae; genus Herpailurus; species Herpailurus yagouaroundi. The sequence continues at coordinate 13,963,840 of NW_024412427.1, read as the reverse complement.
TCTGTAAGCATTACTCATTAGAAGCAGTTGGGTTTCTTAAAAAAAAAAAAAAGTCCCTTGGAAAGAAAATAATGACTATCAAACATTTAAAACTACTTGTGCTGAGAATTTTTGTATGTTACTTCAATGAAAACTTACAACAAACTGTCATTATTTCCATTGTTCACGCAAGAAATCTGAAGCACCAATAGAGACTGTTCCTGCTAAGGCCCCCAGATTGAAAAACGAGAGAGCCAAGGTTTAATTTCTGGTCTACGTGACTCAGAACTCTGGAGTGACATCAGGAAGACAATAGGCAGGAAACTCCAGGCCCTCATTTCCCCCACAGAAACACCAACTAAGCATCACGTGGACCAAAGTAGCTTTGTGGGAACGCTAGAAACCAGTTAAAAAGTTGCGTCAACTGGGGGCCACCTGAGCGGCTCAGTCAGTTAAGCATCTGACTCTTGGTTTCAGCTCAGGTTATGATCTCATGGCTCATGGGTTCGAGTCTGGCTTCGGGCTCTGCACTGGTAGCTCGGATCCTACTTGGGATTCTCTTTCTCTCCCTCTTTCTCTGCCCCTTCCCTGTTCGCACTCTCTCTCTCAAAATAAAATAAATAAATAAACATTAAAAAAAAAAAAAAAAGAAGAAGGAGAGGCTGCATCAACCAAGGGAACACCTGAACAAGAAAAAAAGAAAAAGCCACATTCAGATTGGTAGGAACACTTGTGGCATTTTGCTCAGTCTTGCTCCGCCCACTCCTTGGTGCAAGGTGGCATGGTCAGGAGGAAGCCACCCGATTCCCAGCTCCTGCCTCAGCATGGAAGGAAGGAAAAGAGTGGCATTTTCTTACAATATTCTGGCCTGTGTGTGGGCTGCCTGAGGAACTCATATCTGCCTTGCTTGACTCAGAGCATTGATGGGAATGGTGGCACAGTTTGGGTATCAGGTTGGTGAGGGCTGAAAGCAGCGGAGAGCACCTTGACTTGTGAGAGTTTCTGGGGACTACAGTCCCATAGGAGCCTCATGACAAGAGATTATGGAAAGAGGAATATAAGGCCTTGGCAGTAAACAGGTGTAAGTTTCTAAGAGAAATTAAGGCATTTAAAGCAACGTGTATATGGAAGAATCAGGGTTGGGGGAAGCACACCATAGGCCCAGGGAGGACATATTCCTGGAAGACGCCGGAGAGGACCTTAAGCTTTCACGAGGTTAGTGACGTCTACCCCTGAATGGAGCCAGTATGTAAAGACTGGGAGTGGGAGCTGTTTTTCCAAATGACCGGTTTTCAAGAAGAGATCACAAGGCATACAAAGGACAGGGAAACAAGACTAACTCAAAGAAACAAAATAAACCTCCAGAAACTTACCTCAAAGAAGCACAGGCCTCAGACTTACCGATAGACTTTAAAACAGCTGTCTCAAATATACTGAAGGAGCTAAAGGAGAACACGGACAGCCAAACAAGAGGAGGAAAATGATACATGAACAAAAGTAAAATCAACAAGAGAAATTGTAAAAATGGAATTAAACAGAAAATCTGGAGCTGAAAAATACGACAACTGAAATGAAAAGTTACTGTAGGGATTTAACAGCAGACACAGGAATTTCTACCACTCCCCCCCTTCAAAAAAAAAGAAAGACACACATCAGTTTGAACAACTACTTGTGCACGAAAATACCTTCCCAAGAGCCAGTGGATTTCAGGTGAATGATTACAGAACCTCGGTGAAGCCCAGAAATAAGAAAAGGTACACGGAGTCACGCTATCACCCCTCCCCCACGCTCAGGCAGCCCAGTTCAGAAAGAGACACTTTCCCTGTAGGAGAGGGAGTGTAACATGAGTGCCCAGTTAGCACCGGTTAAGGAAATAACAAACATCAGACTGGAATAAATGGCATAGAGACCACGAAAGACAGAAAAGATCAACAAAACCAAGCTGGCTTTTTGAAAAGATAAGCAAAAGGGACAACCCTTAGCTAGATTAACTAAGAAAAAAAAAAAGAGAAGAATCCAATAAATAAAATGTTAAAGAGAGAAATTATAACTCACACAACTGAAATACAAAGAATCGTAAGAGACCACTATGAACAATTATATGCCAACAAATTAGATAACCTACAAAAAGTTGTATAAATACCTATAAACATCCAACTTACTAAGACTGAATCACGAAGAAATAAAAAATTTGAACACACTAATAATAAGTAAGGAGATTGAATCTGTAATCAAAAACCTCCCAACAAAGGAAAGCTCAGGATGATTTCACTGGCTAATTCTACCAGACATTTAAAGAAAATTTAACACCAATACTTCTCAAACTCTTCCAAAAAATCAAAGAGGAGAGAGAATGCTCCCAAATCCATTTTATGAGGCCAGCATTGTTCTGATACCAAAGATAGTTAAGGACATTGCAAATAAAGAAAACCACGGATCAATATCCCTGATGAATACAGACGCAAACATTCTGAACAAAATACTTACAAACCAAATTTAACAGCACAGTGAAAGGATCATACACCATGATCAAATGGGATCTATCCTTGGAATGCAAGGAAGCTTCAACATATGCAAATCAATAAATGAAATCCATCACATTAATAAAATGAAGGATAAAAATCATATGATTATCTAAATAGATGCAGAGTGAGTATTTGACAAAATTCAAAATACTTTCCTGATAAAATCTCTTGGGACATTGGGTATAGAAAGAATATAATATACGTCACCATAATAAAGTCCGTATATGACAACCCCACAGGTAACATCATACTCAATAGTGAAAATTTGAAAGCTTTCCTGCTAAGATTTGAACAAGAAAAGGCTGTACACTACTCCTATTTATTATAGTACTAGATGTCCTAACCACAGTGGTTAGACAAGAAAAAGAAATAAAAGTCATCCAAATCAGAAAGGAAGAAGTAAAATCACCGTAATTTTGCTTCCCTTCCCTTATGTTCATGATATGATCTTACATATAGAAAACCTTAAAGATTCCACCCCAAAACTGTTACAAGTGATAAAGGAATTCAGTAAAGTTGCAGAATACAAAATCAGCATACAAAAATCAGTTGTATTTCTGTTACACTGTTAACAAACCATCTGAGAAAGATATAAAGGGAACACTGCCAATCACAATAGCATCAAAAACAATAAAATACTTGGGAATAAATTTAACCAGTGAAGTGAAAGATCTGAACACTGAAAATTATAAGACATCGGTTAAAGAAATTGAAGAAAACACAAATAAATGGAAAGATATCCCATGTGCAAATTGAAAGAATTACTATTGTTAAAACGTCCATACCATCCAAAGCCATCAATGGGATCATTCCAATGACGTTTTTCACGGAAACAGAAAAAGCAACCCTAAAATTTGCATAGAATCGCAAAAGACCTGAGTAACCAGAGCAGTCATGAGAGAGAAGAACCAAATGGGAGGCATCACAATTCCTGATTTCAAATTTTATTATAAAAGTACAGTAATCAAACGGTAGGGGGCTGTCATCAAAATAGATACATCGACCAGTGGAATAGAACCCAGATCCCAGAGATAAGCCATGCATATAGGGTCAACTAATACTTGACAAGGGAGCCAAGACGATTAAACGGAGAAAGGAGAGTCTCTTCAGTAAATGGTGCAAACAAAACTGGATAAGTGCATGTGCACTGGGTCCCTGTATTATACCCCTCACACGAATTAACCTGAAATGGATTAACGACTTGGATGTAAGACCTGAAATGGCAAAACTCCTTGAAGAAAACATAGGGAAAAAGTGCCCTGACACTGGTTTTGGCAACAATTTTTTGGATGTGGCAACAACGGCGCAGGCCGCAAAAGCAAAAATAAACGGGAGGGACTATATCAAACTAAAAAACTCGCACTTAAAAAGAAACGATCAGCAAGATAAAAAGGCAACCTACAGAATAGGAGGAAACATTTGCAAACTATTTACCTGATCACACATTAATATCTAAATATATAAAGAACTCATAATATAGAGAACAAACTGAGGGTTGCTGGAGGGGCTGTGGGTGGGGGGACGGGCTAAATGGGCAAGGGGCATTGAGGACACTTGTTGGGATGAGCACTGGCTGTTATACGTAGGAGGTGAATCACTGGATCCTACTCCTGAAATCATTATTGCCCTATATGCTAACTAACTTGGATGTAAATTAAAAAATAAATTTAAAAAAATCATAATAAAAAAATAAAGATTAATAAAAATTAATTAATTAACTAACTAACTAAATAAAAGAACTCATACAAGTCACTAGCAAAACAACAAACAATCCAATTAGAAAGTGGCAGGGGACCTGAACAGATATTTTTCCATATAAATGACCAACGCGTACATGAAAAGATGCTCAACGTCATTAATCATCCAGGGCAATTCAAATCAAAATCACCTCACCCCTGATAGAATGGTTATCACCAGAAGACAAGAGATAGGAATTGTTGGCAATGTGCGGAGAGAAGGGACCACTTGGGCGCTGTTGGTGGGAATGTAAACTTGTATAGCCACTATAGAAAATGGAATCATTTCCTCAAAAAATTTAAAATGGAATTACCATGTTATCTGGCAATCCCACTTCCAAGTACATACCCAAAGGAAACGAAATCACTGTCTTGAAAACATATCGGCACCCATATACTTATTGCAGCATTATTCACAATAGCCAGAACATGGAAACAACCTAAGTGTCCCATCAGTGAAGTAATGGATAAAGAGAATGGGACAAACGTAGGTATAGACACAGACACAGACACACAAACACACACAATGGAATGTTATTCAGCCATAAAAAAGAAGGAGATCTTACCGTTTATGACAATATGGATGGACATAGAGGGCATTACGCTAAGGGAAATAATTCAGACAGAGAAAGACAAATACTGCCTATTCTCACTTGTAAGTGGAATCTAAAAAACCTGAGCTGAAAGAAACAAAGAGTAGAATGGTGGCTTTCAGAGGCTGGGGGTGGAAGAAATGGGCAGATGTTGGTGAAAGTGCACAAACTTCAGGTTGTACGATGGCGTTCTGGGGACCTAGTGTCTAGCATGATGACTATAATTAACAATAATGTGGTGTATAATTAAAAGTTGTTAGTAGAATAGATCTTAAATGTTATCATCCCATAAGAGAGAATTATGTGAGGAGATAGAGGTGCTAACTCACCTTTTTGTGGTGATCATTTTGCAGTATACGCATGTATCAAATCATCACATTGCACACTTACCCCTACACGTGTCATACCTCAATAAAGCCGGGGGAAGAAAAGAATGAATGGGAAATTCCTTTTAAAAAAATGGATGAGTGTCTCAGTCAGTTAAGCGACTGACTCTTGATTTCCACTCAGGTCATGATCTCACAGTTTGTGGGATTGAGCCCCGCGTTGGGCTTTGTGTTGACAGCACGGAGCCTGCTTGGGATTCTCTCTCTCCCTCTCTCTCTCTCTCTGCCCCTCCCCCACTTGCTCTTGTACACTCTCTCTCTCTCTCTCAAAATAAATAAATAAACATTAAAAAAAAAAAGAAGGGATGAGATTGTGATACAGAAAAGGAAATAAAGATAAGAAGTGAATAGCGTTGGGATGCTGGGTATATACAAACTAGCACAGAAATCTAGCGAAGGCACTCAGTTGCTACATTAGCCAACCTGTTGATCAAACAGAGGAAGGAGGTGAAAAATTGCACCCTTCATCCATACTCCAGCATCAGGATACCCACCACGTGTTCTCCACCATAATCCTCACTCCCATCATATGACAAGCTCTCTCTCCTGCCACCATCCCACTTACAGAAGGAGATCTGCAAGGGGCTTCCTGAGAGTGACGCTTACATTTTTCTGGCTAACAACTCACCTGGAGTGTTTCCCTTCCCAACACCTTACATGGAAGTTGCAACAGCCTATCCTCCCTTATCTGCAGTCACCAGAAAAATGGGTGGGAACATATATGCCATAAATGAGTATCAGGAAGGATACATTTTCCTCATTCTCCAATGTAGAGTGACTGAAGGCAGCCCAGGAGAATTCCGCCTACAGTAGCACCTCAAGAAATCTCCAAAAGTTTGTTAAAGGGCCTTTGCTCCTCTTTGCTCCAAACCAGCTTCTCTCACTTCATATTGCCCTGAATGATCATGAATTTTTGGTACACAAATAAAATTAATGTCACCTTTGAGTACTTTTTAAAATTTTTATTTATTTTGAGAGAGAGAAAGATAGTGTGCTTGAGTGGGGGAGGAGCAGAGTCAGAGGAAGAGAGAGAGAGAGAGAATCCCAAGCAGGCTCCGCGCTGCCAGTGCAGAGCCCAACCGTTGGTTCAGTCTCACAAACTGTGAGATCATCACTTGAGCTGAAATCAAGAGTTGGACACTTAACGGACTGAGCCACCCAGGCGCCCCTTAATATCACCTTTGAATGCCTTTCCTCTTCTGATCAGGAGATAGAAATCTGCTTTCAAATCCCAGCATGGCTTCTAACAATGGTTTAATGCCTAAACTCTCTAAACTTCTCTGTCTCAGAAATTGGGTTAGAAGTGTTTGTTTGCATCAGATATCAAGTGTGTATAAGAAAAGGAAGTTATAGGGGCATGAATACAGTATAACTGTCTTGGGGAAATTATTAAAATCCTCACTTTTAATCACCTCCTCCAGACATTCATTCAGTAAGGGCATGGACCAGAGGAAGGATGCCTTGCAAGAGTGGCCCCCCAATTGTGATAAACCTCTACTTGATGTTAATTGTTCAACTTTTCCTAGTCTTGACCTTTTTACGCTCACATTTAGATATTGCCCAGACCGTTTACTCTCTATATACAAGCTGTGTTTTAAGATCAGTTTAACAAGTCATAAATCAAGTAGCAACTACATCAACAACTAAAAACCTGCCATGTGCTCTTTCTAACAAGAGCTCCATCCAGAGCATACATATGCATATATGCACTTTGATTTTCTTATGGGAAGAGATTGTTCGAAAATAGTTCCTGGCAACCGTTGTGCGCTATTGGTGGGATGCAAATTGGTGCAGCCACTGTGAAAAACAGTATGGAGCCTCCTTGGAAAGTTAAAAATAGAAATACCATATGATCCAGTAATTCCACTACTGGATATTTACCCAAAGAAAATGAAAATACGAAGTCAAAAAGATATGTGCATCCCTATGTTTATTGCAGCATTATTTACAATGGCCAAGATATGGAAGCAATGAAAGTGTCCATCAATAGATGAATGGATAAAGCAGATGTGATATATATGTATATACAGCCATAATGTATATATGTATATGCAGCCATATATGTATATATACATATATGTATGTATATACTTCTCATTTGCAACAAATGGATGGACCTAGAGGGTATAATGCTAAGTGCAATAAGTCAGTCAGAGAAAGACAAATACCATACGATTTCACTCATATGGGGAATTTAAGAAATAATCAAATGAACAAACAAGGGAAAAAAGGAGACTCTCAAGCAAAGAAAACCAGACTCTTAAATACTGAAAACAAACTGGTGGTTGCCAGAGGGGAGGTGGGGGTGGGTAAAATAGATAAAGGGGATTAAGAGTACACTTAATGTTCTTGATGAGCACTAAGAAATGTGTAGAATTGTTGAATCATATTGTATACCTGAAACTGATATAACACTGTATGTTAATTATACTTAAATTTAAAAAAAGATACTTCCTGGGAACGCATTCTTCAAGATGGATGTTCATTAAGTTCATTAAGGAAGCAGAACTATTTATAATTCTTGAAGCATAAAATTTTACCTTCATTTTATTTGTTTTTTTTTTTTTTTTTTTTTTTTACCTTCATTTTATTTGTAAACCCACCTGCAGTGACCATAACTACTCCAATGTTTTACTGAGCATGGGAACAAGTATCCCTCAAGGAAAAAGGTAAAATAGGTCAAGGAAGAGGGGGATAGGAAGAGGAAAGTAAGAAGAAAGGGGTGGTTAAAAGGAAAGACTGATAGAACAGGAAAGGTAGAAGAGAGAGGAAAAGGGGAAAAGGCTAAACATGGTAATGGAGCTCAAACCCAAGAAAGAAGCAACAACTTTTGTTGTCTAAAGGGATAGTTAAAGATTCTGTTTTTGTTGTCTTTTGTTGTATTCTGGTGTATGTGTTTACTGTAAATGCCAAGATTTGAAGAGATCTGGAAACATTTGAGCCTTCTGATTTCATTTACCTTTGCTACCTTCTCTTACATTAGGGCTATTATGGTCAATGAGAATCACATTCAAGGAAGTCTTTGAAAAATTGGAAAAGGACATTGGATATTTAATCCAGAACCAACTGATTGCCATTTTAATAACAGCTCTGCTGTTATCAAATCAGAGGTCTGATTCAAGTCCAGCCAGCCTCTACTCCAGCCCAGTACAAACTCTATCCATTTCAACCTCACATTCAGTCTCCTTGAAACAAACACCTGACAAAATCTAGTTCCAAATCCCAGGCCTACCTCCATCTTATGCCAACCCAATCCCCAGTCTCAAGACAAACACAACACTGATCAAGTCACCCAACACCAATACCTAGTTTCAAATCCCAGGCCTACCTCCATCTTATGCCAACCCAATCCCCAATCTCAAGACAAACACAACACTAATCAAGTCACCGAAGACCAATACCTAGCTTCAAACCAATTCAAACCAACAACCAGCCCACATGGAGACTCCATCTACTTCAATTCTCAACTTCACTCAACTTAACTGCAAGATGCATTTAACTACAAATATTCCCAGCCCAGCCTATCCTAAACCATCAGCCCAGCCTAATTTCATAAATACAAACACTCACTTCCAGCTAATTACTATTTATTTTTCTACCATTACCCCCAAACAAAAGGTCCCATCCTCTCTGTACAATTCACTTCCCAGTCTCCAAAGTAATCCCTTGATTGATCCTACATATCCTCAACTTGTACTCAATTTATCACACATAAGCCATGTCCCAAGCTGTCATCCCAGTGACATTGCTACCCTAACACTGCTGTATATTCAATACTCTCCTCCACTGCTCTACCCGGGAGCACCAAACCTTCAAATGAATTGTTGCAGTACAAAGCCAGTAACATCCTGGCATGATAAAAACTTGAGGTTAACATCTCTGAGCTGCCTTATGCCAAGTCACCAAAATTGCAAAGCCACATGCAGAACCCCAGAGCCTTTGAAAATAGCTTGAGTTACCTGAAGTCTTAAGAGCCAGGATCAGAAGGATGACAATGATCATTAAATAGGTCTTCATAACTGACAGATTCAGAGAGAATGAAGAGCCCACACAGGGGACAGAATAAATATCTTTCCAGCAGGGCAATGTCCCGCTTTATTAGTTTCAGAGGTAGGTCAGGGTTGTGGGCAGTGAACTAAGAAGGATGGGATATGCCTGAGGTCAGCCAGGCAGAAAAATAACATGTATTATATATCTCATCTGGGCACACTATGTGAGTGTAGGAGCTTGCCAGCTCCCACAGAAAGGTGGGCCTTCCTTCCCAGTAAGAAACAAACAGTTTGTATTTTGCATAAAACAAATTAAAATGAGTCCATCAGCTAAACAATGAAAAAATCTAGTAATTATAAGGAAAAAAAAGAAACTTAAAAAACACATTTCTTTATACTCTTATCAGGAGCATTTCACATTTATCAGTAGTACTTAATGCGTATCCAGCACTATACTAGCAATCAAAATAAAAGAAGGGGAGAAAAGATGGGAGTGGGAAATTGGTGGTAAGAAAAGTAGGAAAAGATGGAAGGTAAAAAACAAAAGTTAGGGAGCAATGTCAGTAAGATGGCAAACTAGGAGATCCTAGTGCTCATCCCTCAACAACAACAACAACAACATATTATAACTTTCCATTGATGCAGATAGCTCAGAGGGAGTGTCAGAGTACAATTAAGAAGCTACCAGTGGAGCACAAAACCCAAGGATACCTGCATAGAAGTGTAGGAAGCATTTTACCTGCATCACCCCATCCCCCAGCCTAGCAAATCTCAGCATCAAAAGGAGTCTCCTCAGCAATGACCTCCATATGCAGGGGAAAAGGAGAGAAGACCTCAGAACTCTTTGCCACCAAGGAATTAAGCAGCCCTCACTGCCACTGGAAACACCTGAAGCCACCAAAGCTTTTGCCACTGAAGATTTTGCCCTTTAGTTTTCACCAGTGCTAACCCTAGCCAATAGAACTGCCCAGATCCCACATTGATATAAGAATACTATACCCAGCAAAACTATCCTCTAAAAGAGGTAGTCTTTCCCAGACAAAGAAGAACTGAGAAAGTTTGTCACCACTAGACCTACCTTATAAGAAATGCGTAAGGGAGTTCTTCAATTTGAAATAAAAACACACTAAGCAGCATAAATATGAAAAGCATAAAATTTATTGGTAAAGTTAAATATATAGACAGATAAAAAATAATGTAGAACTTTAGAGGTGCATAAATTAATATAAACTGTAATATAAAAGTAAGAAGACAAACATCTGTTAATGGATACACAATATAAAAAGAAGCAAACTCTACAAGAACACAAAGTGTGCATGGAGGGGGATAAAATTACAGAGTTTTTATGAGACTAAAGTTGTTACTAGCTTAAATGATCATGACTATAAGATATTTTATGCAGGTCTCAAACTAACCTCAAAAAAAACCCTATAATAGATACAGAAAAGATAAAAAGAAAAGAATCAAAGCAAATAACTCTCAAAAAAAAAAATCAGCAAATAACAAAGGAAGACAGCATGAGAGGGAGAGAAAGACAAACTGCAAAACAGAAAACAACACAATGGCATAGTAATTCCTCACCTGTCAAGAATTACTTTAAACATAAATGGATTAACTTCTCAGCTCAAAGGCAAAGAGGCTAAATAGATAAAAATAAATAAATAAAAACAAAATTCAAGCGACATTAAATTTAAAGACACACCTACGTGAAAGTGAGGGCAAAAGGGTGAGGGAGGGGCTTATGCTGCAAGAGCAGCCATCAGGGAAGTAACTTTCTTCCTAGGACAGCCAAGCAAGTGGGTGCTAGAGTCTAAGAGTCTCAGTCTCTCTCCTGATGTAAGCCTCTCAACTGGTGCTCTTAACCTACCATGTTCATGGACACGGATACAGACCCTACTATGCTTCGGACCCTGTATGCACCTTGGAAGGTACCTAAAGGATTCCCTTTCATGTTGGTGCATCTGCTCCATGGTCCTGAGATGTCACAGTCTCCATTTTTTTTTTTTGCATCTTGCATTGCCAAGAAATTCGATTAGAGTGGCATGCCCCAGGACCCTTATTTGTGTCAAGAAAAACTTTTCTTGCTTTTCCCTTTGATCCCACGTCTCTCCTAGCCAGGGAGCACAGTGGTCAGTCAGCACTTGGCATCATGTTTGTGAGTGTTCTTCTTCTTCCTTTCTCCTCATTATTATGACTTTGCTTTCTCCAGACCCCTTATTGTCATGCAAAGGGAATTTTTGAAATTAAATTAAAAGTGTACAATTTGCAAAAAGAGAGAAGGGTGGAGGGAGAGAAAGAGGAAAGAAGTAAAGCCACAGGGAAAAAGAGAATCTGTGCAATTGTTAAGCAAGAGAGAAAAGTGGCTACATCTAACAAAAAGATGTTAAGTCAAAAACTGTCACAAGAGACAAAGAAATCATTATATAATGATAAAGCAGTTGATTCATCAAGAGGACATAACAATTGTAAATGTATTTGCACCCAATATTAGAGCACCTAAATATATAAGGCAAATACTAACAGATCTGAAGGAAGAAATCGATGGCAATAAACTAATAGTTGGGGCTCCAAAACCCCATTTACAATAATGGATACAACATCCAGACAGAAAATCAATGGAGATATGGCTGAGTTGAACACTAACAGACATACGCAGGTCTTTCTACCCAACAGTGGAAGAACAGACATCCCTAAGTGAACACCAGACAGTCACCAGGCAGATCACATATGTCACATGTGTCTTAATTTAAGAAAATCAGAATAATTCCGAGCACCTTTTCCAAACATAATCAATAAAATAAAAAATCAATAACATCAAGAAAAAAGAAAAATTCACTAGTAAGTGGAAACTAAGCAATACACTCTCAAACAAATGTTGGATCAAAGCGAAAATCAAAAGGGAATTTTAAAAGCATCTTGATATAAACAGGGGCCCCTGGGTGGCTCTGCTGGTTAAGTGTCCAACTCTTGATTTTGGCTCAGGTCATGATCTCAGGGTCTTGGGATTGAGCTCAGTGTCAGACTCGGCACTGAGTGTGGAACCTGCTTATGATTCTCTCTCTGTCCCTCTCTCTCTCTCTCTGCCCTTCTCCCCTGCTTGCGTTCTTCTCTCTCTAAAAAAAATAATAATAATAATAAAAACAAAATAAAATAAATCTTGATATAAACAAAACAAAATACAGCATATCAAAATTATAGGATTCAGCTAAGCAGTACTAAATGAGAAGTTTATAGTGATAAATGACTACATTAAAAAGGAAGAAAAATCTCAATAAACTATTTAACAATACAACTCCAATAACTAGGGAAAAAAAAAAAAAAACTAAGCCCAAAGTTAGCAGAAGGGAAGAAATAATAAAGATTAGAGTAGGAATAATTCAAATAAGAATGGAAAAAAATACAATCACAAATAATCAGCAAAACTAAGATTTGTTGTTTTTGAAAAAATAAACCCTTAGCCAGACTAACTAAAAAAGAGAAAACTCAAATAAAACCAGAAATGAAGGAAAACATTGCAACAGATGACTCAAAATAAAAAGGATCATAACGGACTATTATCAATAATTATTACCTAGAAACTTACTAGAAATACAATTCTTGGGCTCTATCCCAGACCTACTAAAACAGAAACTATGGAGGTGGGCTCAGCAACCTGGGTTTTAACAAGTTTGAAAAACACTGCCTTAGAAAGCAGAATTTGAGGCAAAGCTTGTATACTAACACTTCAGTTGGGATGATAATCCCAGGACAGAGATGGACCCCAGAGATGCCTTACCAAGCTGTCGATGGCTTCTCCATGGCTTCGAGAGAAAGCATCATCAGTTGCTTGGCCAATCAGAACAGTGTTTCAGGGGAATAAGACAAAGGAACAGACCTGCTGGCTTCTTCCTGTCTTAAGGCCCTTATTGATCAAAATTTGCCTCATGAGCATTATTTCCCCGCCTCTTCTAAGCTGCATCAAACAGCCCTTCTGAGCAGTCATTGCATAATCAAACTCCATTCCCCAAGATGTGGTACTTCTCCAGAAATGGTGAAAGCATCCAGATGCTCCACGGCTTTGCTTTGGTTGGGTTCCCCGCATGATGTAGGCATCATGCAGGAGCACAATCCTTGTTCCATCTGGCAGGTATCGGGGTTGTGGTGATGTCAGTGGTGGTCAGGGCTCTCCTGTGAGCAAATAGCCAAAGATCTGTGAAGCAGATGGGGTCAAGGAAATCTGGAGAGGCATGTAAAAATGGGTCCTTTTAAACTGGTTCAGCTAAGTGCTGAAAATAATGCAACAGAATCTAATATAGTAAGGAGTATGACTTAACACCTTGATTTATACTCAGTTATCCTCTGGCTTAACTATGACACATCCTATTTTCTGTGTGCCTGCAACAATTTTATCTTTTGGAACAATCTCATTCTTGGATATCCTTTTATCATTTACAAAGTATATAAGATATCAATAAAATATTCATGAGAGCTTAGCCCCTGGCAATTATGCATAGGATCGTATTCCCAAACTACTGTTTAGAATCTCTGTGAATGACCTTGACCTCTTTAATAATTCTTAAAGTGACAATACAATTTCAAGGCATATTAAAACACCATAGCGTTTGGTTGTTTTTCTCAATGTGATTAAGCATGTAGCTTACAACTTATTCCGATGTTGTGGTGATTAACAAGGTGCTCTTAACATCGATGGTACAATGCATCCAAAGTTCACAAGTGTTGAAATGTGCAAGAAAATGTGTCTGAGATACAAGGAAATAGGTATATATGAGGCCTGAGCTAGATGTGTTACACACATAATCATGTTTATTGACCACAGTTGTTAAGTTTGCGGGTCCTTCTTCACATATGTTATTACATTTATTATTATGAATGGTTCATTGATACCTTTGAGTCATTGTGGTTTTCCTTCTGCTTTGCAGGCAGTAGAGGCCAAAAACTAGTTGGAATACTTATGAAGAAGACTACAGAAAATACTGAAAATTTGGCTAAGTAAACATGTGACAAAGGGAAAATTTCTAGCCAGAAGAGCCATAGGCTGGCCCAAACTACTCCATTATCTCCCAGGAAAATCGACCAGCCAGTCCCTGTGCATCCTCCCATCCAACAGGTAACTCCTTCATGAAATTGCAAAGTAAGGTGATCTAACACATTCAGCAAAACACACTTACAAAGAGAAATGGGATGTCAGAAATCTGGAGTGAACCAGATAATGGGCAAGATTTCTTTATCCTTGACTGGGATACCTAGAATCCCTTTCTTGGGTCATTGAAAATACATGGTTTGGGATGATTATTAATACCAGTTGCTACAACAGACAACCCCGAAAAACTCGTTGGTTGAAGAAAATAAAAGTTAGTTTTTTGCTCACATCATCCTCCATTCCTGGTCACCTGACTCTCCTGGACGACTCGGGATGGTGATTCCAAGTGGTGACTCTGGCATCTTGATTTTTCCCATTTTGTGGCTGTGCCATCTTTAAGTACTTGGCTTCCAGTTGCACAACATGGAGGATGAGGAAAGCTGACTCACCAGAGATTTTAGGAGCAAGGCCTTAACGTGGCATATTATATTTTTGTCCATATTCCATTAGTAGAGCCAGTTACGTGGCCCCCAGCTGACTAACTGTAAAGGAGGCTGGAATGTGTAGGAAAAAGAAATAGAATTTAAGATTACCTAGCCGCTCTTTGCCAGTCTACCAAATTCGTATTTCTGTCTTCCTACCATGTACAGAACATTCTCCTCCCCTGAGAGGACAAGCCAGCGCCTTCTCCAGTCACCGTCTCCAGCTCAAAACTCCAGGATCTCCAGGTAATCAATTTTCACGATTACTTCCTCCTAATCATGACCTATAAGCCAAGAACAAGTTTTCTGCTCCTTCCCCTGATACACACACTAGATATAAAATATAAAAAAGACAAGACACCTGCAACAAAGACTCCAATTCAAAAAAGAGAAGAATAGAAGACACACAACAGTCACTGGTCCATGGCAATGCCATCAATGTAAAAATAGGGACATTTTATTTGTGAGGCATAAGTTTTCTGGGAAAAAAAAATCTTTGTTTTCATTGTTCTCTATGGATTCTCGTTTCACTTTAGAAGGTTTCACCTTGTCCATTCTTCTTCCTGGCCAAATCTGAAGTCAGGGAGCCTACCCCGCTTTGAGGGGATGCAGCCTTTAAAATCTGCCTTCTGCTCAAAGATGGGGACCATAAGTTAATCTAATTCTGGGAAAGTCAAAGAATTTTCAGTAAAGTCTTATGGTTTTCTTGGCAATGCAGTTCTAAACAGGAGTATGAAAAGAGAAATTATGTAAGTTACTTCCAGGATGTGACCATTAAAGCCCTACATGTTCTTCTCTTAATTTACCTCTCAGCAAACCTACAAGCCATGTCTTCAGATATGATTCCACTAGAAATCATTAAAAGATCCTAAGTAGGGGTGCCTGGGTGGCTCAGTCAGTTGAGTGTCTGAGTTCGGCTCAGGTCATGATCTCGCAGTTTGTGAGTTCAAGCCCCACGTGGGACTCACTGCTGCCAGTGCAGAGTCCACTTTGGATCTTCTGTCTCCCTCTCTCTCTGCCCCTCCCTCACCCACACTCTCTCCTCAAAAACAAATAAACATTAAAAAAAGTCCTAAATGAGTGGAAAAATGATCCATGATCATGAATATTAAGACATAGTTTTGTAAAGATACAACTTCTTCCCAAATTGGTTTGTTAATTTGATGCAAGGCCAATCAAAATCCCAACAGATCCAGTGCAAGGCCAACCAAAATCCCAACATAGTTTTATGAAATTGAAAAAAAAATTAATAGAAAACTATGTAGAGGTAAAGGTCAAGATTGCCAAGAAAATTCTGAAGGAAAATAAATAGGATGGCGACTTAATCTACCGTATATTAGAACTATTTATATGACTATAGTTGTTAAGATAGAGAAATATCGATGCAGGCATAAACATAATGACCAATGGTACACAATAGGGAGCCCAGAAACAGCCCATGCATACAGGGAATTTTGATATATGATGGACATAAGTGGAAAATCAGTGGGAAAATAGGACTAGCCAGTTAGTGCAGCTATAAATTTGGTTGTACCTCTCAGGAAAGTGTAATTATACTCCTCCCTCTCACAAACATAAGAGAAATATACTCCATATTAAAAATTGAATATCAAAAGTAAATTTTTAAAGACTTCATAGGCAGTGAAAGCAAGGCTCAAAATTGTTCATTTCTTTCACTTACCCACGTATATGTACTGAATGCCAACTGTATTCCAGACCCTCTGGGAATGGCTGGAGCTTCAAAGATAAACAAGGCAAACTAAAAGATTGAGGAAATATAGGTTAATATCTTTCTGGCCTTGTTTTAAGAAAGAATTTCTTTTAGAAAAACACAGGAAATGCTACTGTTAAATAAAAGACTGACAAAGTGACACAGAGTGGTCCTATCCATTGAGGGGACCCTGATCGGATGCCCAACTACTTTGTCAGTTACTGATCTATAGCTTGGCTATATCAGGCCAAAACTAAAATTGTCCATCTGATTTTATAACTCTACTAGAAAAAAAATGTATCATTAGTATAAAAACCATTTAATTTATGTAATTTTGTTTCATAGACAGTATCACTCTGCTTTTCTTGCAAAGAATTACAAAACCACAAATACAAATTCCACACGTTTCATACGTCCATCGTGTATCTTTACTGTGATGAAACAGAGCATAGTATAAAGTTCTAAAGTTAAAAACATGTCACAGGTAGACATAAAATGAAAAGATTTCCATGATTTCATTTAACTCATAAAGAATAAAGAAATCAGTAAGATGTTAAGACCGGTTCAGAGAAACAGTGATGAATATAATCCATCAAATGAACTCTGAAATAAATTTGCAAATGTACATGGGGCGCCTGGGTGGCGCAGTCGGTTAAGCGTCCGACTTCAGCCAGGTCACGATCTCGCGGTCCGTGAGTTCGAGCCTCACGTCAGGCTCTGGGCTGATGGCTCGGAGCCTGGAGCCTGGAGCCTGTTTCCGATTCTGTGTCTCCCTCTCTCTCTGCCCCTCCCCCGTTCATGCTCTGTCTCTCTCTGTCCCAAAAATAAATAAACGTTGAAAAAAATTTTTTTTTAAATTTGCAAATGTACAAAAATTGTAAACCTATTTAATATACTGAAGAACAATAAACTCTAACATTCAGGGCTGTTTCCCACCAGAAAGAAGTCAAGGGCATCCACCTGCATCTGTCCCTTTGCATTGCTATGAATGGGAATAGTTTGTAATGACTCTCAAAAGAATTTTGGCAATGATACAGTTCTCTGTTAATTAACCACTACCCATACAACGTTTCTAAATAGCTTAGTCAGTGGAAAATTAATTTAATCGTGGACACCCCTAACAGAATTATAATCCCAGGGGATCTACTAGATCATGTCTAGCATTCCCCTGAAAGAACACCCAGTAATCTCTTTTACTTATTTCCAAATTTTGGATCATTTTCCTTCACAATTTTTTGATAGAATGGTGCCTTTCTAAACATGATTTTATTTCAAAATAATTTACAATGCATATGTAATACTCCAAAATGCTTTTGCTTGGGGGGTGGTGTTTTCAGTGTGTGTGTGTGTGTGTGTGTGTGTGTGTGTGTGTGTGTGTGTTTGAAAGAAATAAAGCCTTGGTTCTGTTGTGTAATGGTTAACACTCTGGACTCTGAAAGAAATAAAGCCTTTGATCTATAAAATAGGGATTACGGGGCACCTGGGTGGCTCAGTCGGTTAAGCGTCCGACTTCGGCTCAGGTCACGATCTCGTGGTCCGTGAGTTCGAGCCCCGCGTCGGGCTCTGGGCTGATGGCTCAGAGCCTGGAGCCTGCTTCCGGTTCTGTGTCTCCCTCTCTCTCTGCCCCTCCCCCGTTCATGCTCTGTCTCTCTCTGTCTCAAAAATAAATAAACGTTAAGGGGCGCCTGGGTGGCGCAGTCGGTTAAGCATCCGACTTCAGCCAGGTCACGATCTCACGGTCCGTGAGTTAGAGCCCCGCGTCAGGCTCTGGGCTGATGGCTCAGAGCCTGGAGCCGGTTTCTGATTCTGTGTCTCCCTCTCTCTCTGCCCCTCCCCCGTTCATGCTCTATCTTTCTCTGTCCCAAAAAATAAAATAAAAAACGTTGAAAAAAAATTAAAAAATAAAATAAAATAGGGATTACCTTACATGTTAAAACAGAGTTGTTTGTTACATGTATTCAATATTAGCATGTATTCAATGCCTCCTTCTACACTCACTTTTGTTGTTTAAAATATAATTCCTCGACCCCTTTGCCCTTCGTAATCCTAAACATACTCTGAGGAGAAGTTCTCATTTTTGATCTATTATGTTCTGGACAGCAGGAGAGTTAATTTCCATAACACAGAGTGAATCTGCTCAAAAGTCTTTGGAGTATTTAATCTAAATGGAATAACATCTATTTACCATAATTTCTAGGTGGTATTCATTTAAACATTAAAAAATTACATGGCAAGAATGTTTTGAAGGCTTAATCTTATATTGAGGCAGTTTCATAGAGTATCTGGAGTTGTTGTGTAGAAAATCTGAGGCATATAGAGGCTGGAAATAGGATGGTTTTGAGTACAAATTATTATTAGTATTTATTATTATTATTATTTTGTCAGAGGCATTTGTTCTATGTGTATCTGAAAAAGCTTACAGGGTTTTTTTTTCCCTTTGAAGTCAATGGGAACATCAATGATATTTTCAAACTCTTGTAGATATATCTGTAAAGGAGAGAATTTAGAATTTTTATTTCCTTTTGTAAACTTCTTCTCACCATAAATATCATGACTACTTTCTGGCCAAAATGGGAGATTTCCAGATTTTTCTCTTAGATATTTTGGAACATCCTAGCATAAGAACGAAGCAGGAAA
Source organism: Herpailurus yagouaroundi (assembly GCF_014898765.1). Classification (NCBI taxonomy): domain Eukaryota; kingdom Metazoa; phylum Chordata; class Mammalia; order Carnivora; family Felidae; genus Herpailurus; species Herpailurus yagouaroundi. Next base: position 13,944,722 of record NW_024412427.1, on the reverse strand, counting down.
ACAATACTAGTTTGGAGATAATCTCCGGTCACCAATTCCACATTATACTAAGTTATGCTATAGTCATGCTATATTTAAAGTTATGCTTATTTAAAACAAGCTAAACAGAGATTAGAGATGAGACTTTCTTTTTAACCATTTGACTGAGAACCCCACTGAATAGAGTCTCACCTAAAAGACAGTAGACCCGAGTTTTCTCAGTTATTGGTGGTAAGGGTTAACAGACCAGCAAAACTATGTGGTTGAACTCAGATTATAGTCCCTACCTGAAATACAAGCATTTCTGAACTCAGGCATGGAGCCATGGAATCTCCAGGCCACAGAGGGGAGATACAGAGGAGGATCTGAGAGTTAAGACTGTGTGTAAATTCAGTCCTCATCCTACACTCCACCTCCACCCTTCCTCAGATCTTACAAATGACACCAACCTGTTGGGCAAGAATGACCAGACTCAAAAGTTTAAAAGAAATGTCTGCCATTTATTAGATTTGTTTTTTAGGAAGGAAGAAGAATACCCATCAGGCAGAGGCTGGGAATCACTCTCTACCCTCTTTAACACATCAAAATCACAGGCTTTCTTTTATAACTTAATATACCTAAAAAATCCTTCTAAGACTTGTGTCGATGAGCAGTGGAGAAAGTGAAACTGGAGAAGGAACGATGAGAGAAGCTGATGGTGGACCTTATGAAATAGCAAACATCAAAGACACTATTTGATAAGGATGCTAATAACGATCAAAACACAGACAAATACACATTTGAACAGAGGAAATTACTTGTTGAGAAAAGCAAAGGTGGATGGCCTTGAAGATCCCTAAAAGAGTAAAAAAAAAAAAAAATGTACATCAAGGGACTAAAACCTGAAGGATTTCTTGATTAGTTAAGATTTTTCACTTTAAGGAAATAGTGAACCCTCTCCTTTTGGTTATGCAAAAGCTGACTTCATCATTAAATGGAGATCAGTTTGAGTTGGAACCAAAAGCACATGTTAATGGTTTGGACATGGTGACTTGAGATGAATTGGTGGATCTAGAATGATTCCCAAGTTTCTGAGTTGAGCAATGGGATGAATGGTAGGTGTCGATTACTCAAAAGGGAAGACCATAGAAAAGCCAGGCAAACAGGGTGGAAATTCAGTTTAGGACACTTGAATCTGAGAGAGCTGAGAAATCCATGATAACCTAGCAAATACATAATTCAATATGGGGGTCTGGGCCTCAGAGATGTTGTCTGGGTTGAACATGTAAATATAGAACTCGCCCAAGATCACACAGCTTCTGAGCAGTGATGGGGAACAGAGAACAAACCCTTCTGACTCCATATGCATGTTTCTTTCTTGAAGACATGGAGAAGCCAAGGAAATGGGAATCTGCTTTAAGCCTAGAATTCCACAACCATTTTCCCTTTACAAAAACTTCTGAAGTAGAAAGTCTGAAATATTACTCCTGTGCTGAACCTGGGACCAATATATTCTTTTAAATATTAAAAGTTGTGTCCAATCATGCTACTTATTCCAGAAAATTTCTGCCTCCCTTCTTGAAACCTGGCTTCTGTCAAGCCCCTATCCCCTGTCTGACAAACACGTCTGAATGTCAGTGGATCTCAAAGACATAAACGTCATTAAGATTTCCCACCAGACTTCTAAGTTCTATGAAAATTAAAATCCAGCTGTATAGATTGGTCATTTAGTGAGTGCATGGCCTTTGGTCCATCTGGGCTGAAATTGTCATTTGTCTAATAATGGGAAACATTATGAAGGTTATTAAATTATTATTAAAATAATCCAGACTCAAACTTCTAGAAGTTTCAATCCAAAGAGGGGGAGAGATGAAGCATTAGCCATGGAAAAGGAGTCTACATAACACAATGATAATTCCATAGTATGTCCAACTATTAGTTGTGACTAAGTTTGGAGTGGAAAGTTAATATCCCTACATTCTCAGGAATGAAAGGAATCTTAAAGGTTATCAAGTACAGTATCCAGCTTCTGTTTGAATTCCCTTTCTCTCACTATGACCACAACCACCTCTGTCTCACACCCAGAAATGGTCCTCCAGACTCGAAACCAGAAGAATGCTCAGGGACAACCCTGCTTGGTCCACTTTCCAACACCTCTACCTCTCAGGAAATGTTGCCCGAATTTGTCCAACAGATTCCTATACTCAGTCCTCGTCATCCATCTGTCTGGTTCTGGTTCTTCCTGAGGACACCACATCATACCAAACTGGCCAGGATGGTTGTCTGGATATCAAAGACAACCATCTTGTCCTCGTCGTAATCTTAACGACGTTTTACTCAGAGGACTCAGTGATCTCCCCTACATATTCATTGGATCATCCAGACTCAATACAGTCGTCACCTTCCCCCTGCTGCCTAAGAATGAATCACAGCCCTCTTGGTGGTACCAAAGCAGAGCCGAAATGTGATTTCCTCCCTTCCTTGGCACCCTCAACATCTACCGAGCTACTCTCGGATCCTATTTGCTTTCTTGGCCAGTGTCCTTTCCAGTACTCTGTTGCTCCCCAGCTCCTGCCTAACCTTCCCCTGTCCAATGACGATGGCTCACAGACGAAAGACACACACGTGAGAAGGAATGCGTTTTTATGGAGAGGGTGTTCCAGAATAAGGGAAGAATTACTCCAGGGGGAGGTGGTATGGTTGGTGATCTTCAAATTTTAGAGTAGCTTGAAATGTTTGTAACTGACAGGTTGGAGTCGGAGTCATAATCCTTCACATTGTTAGAATGGGCTATTTTCACAGACAGTTTCAGGCAGCACTTTTGATCACTTGGGCAGGGTAAGTATTGAATTTCATTTTTTCTGCAGGTGTTTCTGCACATGCCGTGGTACAGCTGGCATGGAATCCAAGGCTCTTGGCTGTTGCCATAGTAGGATCTGAACAGGTCACCTGGGGAAAACATAGCCATGTTTAGTGTCCTTGCAGCAGTGATAACAGGAGCGGGGAAGCATGATTTCGAGAGAACAAGCCCTGAGAGTATTAACAGGATCCGGAGTCAAAACCACCTTGGTTCAAATGTGGGTTCCGTCATTATAACTCGTCATCCTTTAGCCAGATACTTTGGTTGGCTAGCCCACCGTTGCATTGTTTTCACAATGGGTGTAACAACGTTTGTGATGTTAGATTAGCGTATGTAGCGTGCTCAGAAAAGTAGCTGGCACATAGTAAGAAGTAATTAAATATTAGACACTGTTGCTGATATGAAAGGCTTTTCCTGAGGGTCCAGGGTTTCAGGGGCACACACTGGACGTGTTCTCAAGTGTCCGTACAGAGGTTCGCTTCTCACACAGAGCTCCTTCAGGGGCATGCAGGGCACACACATTCCAGCCCCTGCGCGCCTTTGTCCTTTGAAGCATTTGAGCAAACATGCACGTTTCTCTTTGTACCTTGGCCCCACAGAAACAAATGCTGCGTGTACCCGGGGAGCACACGCTGGAGCACACGCACAGGCACAAGTGCACACGTCGGCATTCACACATATATTGAGCATATACACATGTGCTCACTGTACAAACCTCTGCCACGCGCTTTCCACAAATGGCTAAAGCCCCTCACTGACCACCGATAGCTATATATCAGTCATCCAAATACGTGCACGTGTACATGGGCTCCTTGGCTGGAAATACCCCAGTGACAAAGTTCCTGACACTCACTCAGCTTTCTATAAATGCTAGTCATCAATAGATTTAGTTACTTATTACAACTTTCAAAGGCAAAGGAGCCATTAGAAAGAAAACAGGGGCACCTGGGTGGCTCAGTCGGTTGAGCGGCCGACTTCGGCTCAGGTCATGATCTCGCGGTCCGTGAGTTCAAGCCCCACGTCGGGCTCTGTGCTGTCAGCTCGGAGCCTGGAGCCTGCTCCGGATTCTGTGTCTCCCTCTCTCTCTGACCCTCCCCCATTCATGCTCTGTCTCTCTCTGTCTCAAAAATAAATAAACGTTAGAAAGAAGACAGTACTAACAGTCATATCATACGTCCAGCTTCAACCATGTGTCAGGCATTTTACAAACGATATCTCATTGAACCTTCATAAAAGCTTATTGTTACTGCTATTCTTTAGATGAAGACATTGAAGCAAAGAGAAATCTTGTTCTGTCCACATTTCTACAGCGTTGCACTTGACCCGGCCTGGGATTCAATTCTTCTCTATTTGATACTAAGCCCATGCTCTTTCCTCTCTGTGTGACATTGCCTCCCTATATGAGAGGATTTCTCTAGGACAGGGTGGCGTCTTCCTGCGTGATGTCTTTAGGCATAAGGACTTCTTCAGCTATCAATAGATAGTCCAGACTCCATAGCTTCACATTCAAGAACCTTTTCAACCACCCACCCATCCCCTCATTTCACATCCATTTATCAGCACTCACTCTGTGCCAGGCCACATACTCAGTGCTAAGCACACAGAGGTCTCCGGTGCCCACCCACATTAATAAAAATTGGACAAGCAAATTTGACATTGTTTTCTGCCTGGCAAAAAGAACATTCTGTTAATTTTGTGTCAACAGAAAGCAGGACTTCACCAAGTCTAGGTGAAGTCAGATAATGTGAGGAGAAAGAAAGTATAAAGTACTCTGTCTTTAATGGCAGACATCCCATAGCATCTGGGCACTGATATATATATGGACTTCCCCAGAAATTGGCACTCCAGCCCATGGAAGGCACGCAATTGCTGCGGCATCAGCCAGCCTGCTGGTTAACCAGAACAAGGAGGTAAAAAATGGCGCCCCTTCATCCATGTTCCAACATCAGGGTACCGCTGCATTTCCTACTTTAATCCTTGCCCTCATCACGGAACCCCTCCCTCTCTTGGCATCATCCTACTTACAAAAGGAGGAGGGCTGCAGGGCCCCGCTAGAGTGATACTCACACTCTTCTGGCTAATATTTGAACTGGTGGACTTTTATCTTCTCCCAAATCCAGTGGATGGGAGCCAGGGCACCCAAGGTCACCTCCATCACCAGAAGATGGATAGGAACACAGATAGCAAGAATGAGGATCAGGCAAGCTGCCTTTCCCTCACTCTCCACATGGGAAGCAGGTCAAGGCAGACCCAGGAGGATTCTGTTTACAGTGGCTAAACAAACAAACAAGGGTTTTGTTATAGATATTTCTAGTTTCTCAATCCTGCAGCTATGCTAACCCTATATAGTTCCCTGCCATTTCAAATTGTAACATCCACGTTCATTTAATGTCACCTGTGATCATCCTTCCATCTCCAAATTGAAGTTAAAGATCTGCTTTTAAATATCAGCTTTGCCTCTGACCCTCTGTACTCTGTACCCAGTCTCCCCATGTTCAGGAATGGGAATGAGAGAGTTTGCACCAGATCAGGAAATCTCAACTGTGTTTGTGAAGGAGGAGGTTAATAAGATGGGTCATACTTTATAATAACTTGGGGAGTTGTTAAGTATACTCACATCAAGTCTCTAGAGATTCTCACTTGACAGGTCTGAGAAGAGGCCAGAGGAGGGGTGCTGTGCATGAGTTTCCCAGAAAATACGGGCTCCTGCCTGAAGTGAGAGCTACAAACCTGCCTGACCTTCTCACATCCACCCATAGACATGGCCCGGCTCATTCACCCACTTTGGACTTGTATTAAGGGCAAATTAAAATATCATAAATCAAAAAACAAAACATACGCTCTAGACTCTAACAGTTCCATACACAGCCAAAAGCAATGTTATACATGATTTCTTTGCCACCTGTGCACCCCAAACATGATCCTTCCCCACCCAACTTGTAAGGTTCTTTATATATATATAATACATATAAATGTATATAAAATACATAAATATTTTATATATTATATAAAATACATAAATAAATATTTAAATATATAAATATATAAATTTTTAATATATAAAATTAATTTTATAGATTAATTTTAATTATAAAATTTATTTAATTATAAAATTTAATTATAAGATTATATATTAAATTTAATTATAAAATTTTAATCTATAAAAATTTATATATTTTTATAAATTTATATTTTTTATATATTTAATAAATATATAATATATAAAATATAGAATATATATTTATTTATATCTTAGGCATAAGTCATTTATATGTATTCATTAATTCATTCAATAAACGTACTCTGTGCAAAGCACTCACCTCAATACTAGGAATACATAAGTTGCAAAGACAGAGTCTCGGCTTTCAAACACATTAATTTCCTAAGTATATGTTTTGGGGTGATGAAAGGAAAAAAATGACTTTGGTTACCCCAGAAAAGTTTGTCCGGAACAGTTCCTGCCCATGAACTGCCGGGTGAAAGTATCAAATAGTTAGTAGGGAGGCAACACTATGTACAACTTGTGAAGCATGGAATACTTGTCTTCCTTTGTTGTTATCTGCAAACTTACCTGTGGTTTTTACCACTGTTCTAACATGGGAACTGAACTTTACGGAACATGAGGACGAGTGTCTCTCAGGTGAAGAGGATGAAACAGAGTGAGAAATAAGGGGTAGGAGAAAGTGAAGTAGGGAGAGGGTGGGAAGGGGAAAGAGAAGTAAGAGAGGGAGGAGAAAACAGTAATTCTGAATTCAGTCCCAAGAAAAGAGACAACCTTGGCTCTCTGTGGGGCTGGGATGAGATTATTGCCGTGTCTTTCTGTACATGTCAAAGTTTAAGGAGAGCCACTTAAGGACATTCCAGCCTCCCAGTTTCATTTTTCCTCACTGCCTACAGTTATATTTATTGCTTTTCAGTGCTCCCCCCCGCCAATCACACCCAAGAAACTTTTTTAAGAATTTGAACATAGTTACCAGATTATTTTTCACGCAGCATTCACTCTCCCCATTTCAACAGCCACGGCTCTGCTCTGATGAATGCAACTGTCTTACTCAAGCTTAATCACCCCCCAAACTCAGGCTAAGCCAACCCCTGCCCGGACACACCCCACATATGCCCAGCTTGAATAACACACCTACTTGAACAAACAGCTAACTCCAACTTGCAGCTCTGTCTCTTCTCTAACCACCTAAGGCTCAGTTATAAAATTTAACACAAACAGGATACTAGCCAAGCCACCCAACCCAATTCACAGCATTAATCCAAAACACAATCCCACCACCAGCTTCACCCTAACTTTCAGTCCTACCCAACTCCGCCCTCAGCTCCATTCAGCAAAAATAGCCTTCCCTCTCCAGACTACACCAGAACATCAATCCAGGCCAATCCTATAAACAATTGCTTACCCCCTCCTCCTGCCCACTCATTTTTCTAATATTACTCTCTCTCTAAGGTCATATACCATCCCCACCACAACTCATTCTCCCAAACTACCATTGATTCATCTGATAGCTCCCAACTTAGATCCAATCTCGCACACCAAACACATGAATCAATCTATCCTCCCAGTGACAGCACTACCTAAAATGCCTCATGCTTCGATACTCCACTAGCCCAGGAGAGAAGAAGCAACAACCTCTTAAATTTGTCTTGGCAGGGCGGAACCAGGGGAGATCTTGACATGAGATGGACCTTGGGAGTGACGTTCCCAACCTGTTTGAGACCAGAAAGGCTTTAGGTAGTGCCTGTGATATGTGAGTGGGAGTCATCTCGGAGGTCATCAAGATAACAATACCACACGCAAGACCCCAGAACCTTTGAGAGAGGCCTGAGTTACCTGGAGTCTTAGGAACCAGGATCAGGAGGATGGAAATGGTCATTAAATAGGGCTTCATGACTGACATGTCCTGAGAGAATGGAGGGCTCAGGTGCAGAGGACGGAACAGAGATCACTGCAGCAGAGCGATGCCCTGCCTTTATTAGTTTTGGAAATGGGCCAGGGTTGTGTGCAGTGAACTAAGAGGGATGAGACATACCTGAGGTCAGCCAGGCAGAAGGATACATGCATCACATGTCTCAGCTGGGCACTCTGTGAAAGTGTGGGAGATGTGCCAGCGGCACCCATGTTGAAGTGGGCCTTCCTTCCCAGAAAGAAACAAAGCCAAATTAGAGGCAGTTGGCATTTTGTGTGAGACAAATTTGAATGAATGAACGAATGAATGAATGAATGGCTCAAGCAAGCAAGCAGTGAGAAAGTAATACATAATTATAAGAAATAAGGAATCCTTCCTTAAACATTTGTCTTTATCCTCCTGACAGTAGAGTGTCTCCCTCTGTCAGAAGTACTTACGGTATGTCCAATCCTGTCCTCGGCATCATGGACTGAAAAAAGAGAAGGAGAAAGGGAAGGGGGCTGGGGGGAAGGCACTGATGAAAGAAAAGATGGAGAAGAAAAACTGAAGGGGAAAGTGTAACTGGGGGAAGGGAGGAAAAGACATCAGGCAAAAATAATGGCAATTCATATTTACCATGAGTCTACCACGTGTCAGTTTCTGTACTGAATACTGTGGTCTAGATATGAACACTTATGACAACACCGTGAGGTTAGGTAATATTTTCTACATCACGGATGAGGACAAGAACGTTTGAAGAGGTGATGTAACATGCCTAAGCCGCCCGTCTTATGAGACATAGAGCCTAGATTAGAAACGATAGCTGTCTGAAAGTATGTGCCTTTGGGGTTTTTCGTTCTTCCAGTGAGTGGAAAGACAGAAATGAGAGATAAGGCAAAAACAGAATCAACTGCTAAAAATCGGAGAGTAATTCACTATTCAAGACAATAAGTTTAGTCTGAGGAATTCAGTGCTCATCGCCTGAGAAATGAGAATGAAAGAATTTTTTAGAAGAAGCCACACTGACTCCAGTGAATCATGTGGAAGATGCATGGGTGGGATCCAGTCTTTTGAATGGAAATCTGGAAATGAGTGAAAAGGCTCTTTTCAAAAGTCTAGAATAGTATTGCCACATCTTGCCACAACAAGGCAAATGGAACAGGACTAGTCCTCCCAAAGGTAAATGGAGTTATACTAGCCCTCCCACCAAAGCAACTGTAATACTTGAAAAAACAGGGAAAGAGTGACTATTTCAGTTACTGAATTCAAGACAGAGCAGAAATGAAAAGGCAACCTACCATGGGAGAAAATGTTGCAAGCCACATATCTGATAAAGGGTTAATATCCAAAATGTAAAAGGAACTCATACAAGTCAATAAAAAAAAAAAAATAATAATCCAATTAAAAAGTGGATAAATAACCTGAGTAGACATTTTTCCAAAGAAGATGTTCAAATGGCCAACCGTCACATGGACAGGTGCTCAACATCACTAATCATCAGGGAAATGCAAATCAAAGCCATGAGATATCACCTCACACCTGCTAGAATCACTATTATGAAAAAGACAAGAGGTAACAAGTGCTAGTGACGATGTGGGGAAAAGAGAACCTTTGTGCACCGTTGGTGGGAATGTAAATCGGTACAGCCATTACGGAAAACAAATGATTCAGCAATTCCACCTCTAGATACACACCTGAAAGAAATGAAATCACTATGTCAAAGAGCTAACCGCATTTCCTTCCATGTTCATTGCAGCATTATTTACAGTATCCATGAAACAACCTAAGTGTTCATCAACAGATAAGTGAAAAAAGGAACACTCAAAGAAAAGCCTATGCCTGGCCAAAGGATTGGGGCAAGGGTAGCCTAACACCAGAAACCGTCTTGGCAAACTCCGCCTACTCCAGCCTAACACCAATGGGAAAATCTCACTCTTCCTTTCCCCATGGTTTCACAAGGCTTTCACCCCCTACCCATGGTGTTCACCCCCTCTCTATAGAAGCAGTGCTCAGGCTTCCTCACCAGGTGATGTTGGTGGGGACATATGGGGAGGTAATCTTTCATCTCCTGAATGGCAGAAGCAGGAGTGGCTGTGATTCCCTTGTGGAGTAGCGTCCGCTAAGCTCAGGGGGCAGCTGAGCTTCTATCTCCATCCACCATCAACAAAGACTGAGTAACATAGTGTAAGTCAGGGCTAGTGTGAGTACTTTCACACTTGCCCCACCCTGCTTTGCCAGGATAGTAGCAGCAGGATCCAAAGGGGAGGGTAAATATATACGAGTGCCCAGCCTTCAAGCTAGATCTCAGCAGAGGATTTCCTGCTAAGAAGAAGAAAGAGGAGAAGGCGGAGGAGGAAGAGGAGGAGGAGGAGGAGAATAACTCAGAGTCTCAGAATATTATATCCAAAACTTTCAGAACATAGTTTTTAAAACTCATTCTTGCCAAGAAACAGGAAGATAACAACGCGAATGGCAGAATAAAACAGTGAGTAGACACCAATACCAAGATGAATCAGATGTTGGGATTTTCTGATAAGAATTTTAAAGCATCCATCATACAATATTTCAAGAAGCAATTAATAATCGTTTTGAAACAAATAAAAAGTGGGAAATTTGGCACACACACAAAAATAGAAACTATAAGAAAACATCTGGATAGGGCGCCTGGTGGCTCAGTCCATGAAGCGTCTGACTTCGGCTCAAGTCATGATCTCGTAGTTTGTGAGTTCAAGCCCCGAGTTGAGCTCTGTGCTGACAGCTCAGAGCCTGGACCCTGCTTTGGATTCTGTGTCTCCCTCTCTCTCTGCCCCTCCCCTGCTCATGCTCTCTCTCTCTCTCTCTCTCTCTCTCTCTCAAAAATAAATTTTAAAACATTAAAAAAGAAAAGAAAAAAACCTGGATATTAGACAAGAAAAATATAATTACTGAAGTTTTAAGAATTTACTGGAGGCATTCAATGGGAGAGTGGAGATAACAAATGACATAATTGGTGAACTTAGGGAAAGGTCAATAGAATTTACCCAATCTGAGCAACAGAGGGAAATAGATTGAAAAAAAAAATGAACAAAGTCTCGAGCACCTGTGGGACAATAACTAAAATCCATATCATCTAAGTCCCAGATGAGAGGAGAGAGAGAATGAGACTGAGAAATGTATGTGAAGAAATAATGGCTGAAATACTCCCAAATTTGGGAAAAAGCATAAACCTACAGATTTAAGAAGCCAAGAAAATCCCCAATAGGATAAACCTAACGGAATCAATGCCTAGTCACATTACAATCAAACTTCTGAAAACTGAATACTAAAAAAAAATTTCTTTTAAACAGCTAAAGATTAACTTCCTTTGGTAGACCATAGATTTGAATGATAAATGATTTTTCATCTGAAACTGTGGAGGCCAGAAGCAGGTGATATAACATTTCTCATGTACTGAAAGAAACGCAATGTCAACCATGTATTCTGTATTGGACAAAAATATTCTTCAGGAGTGGAGAGGAAATAAAGGCATTCTCAGACACAGGGAAACTAAGAGAACTTGTAGACAGCAAGCCAACCCTGAAAGAGTAGCTAAACAGAAGGGAAATGATAAGAGAAGAAGGCTTGAAAGTTTAGAAAGGAAAAAAAGAACACTAAAATGGGTAAACATAGAGGTAAATATAATAGACCACTCTAATTCTCATTAGTTTCTTACCATATTTGATGGTTGTAACAAAAATTATGATGTCATTTGACATAGTGCTCAACGCATATAGAGAAAATAACTAAGACAATTACATTTTTTTAAGGTGAGAAGACTAAAGAAACTTAAATGGAAGTAAGATTACTGCACTTCACTTGAAATGGTAAGATGTTTATGCCAGCAGTTTGTGATAAGTTATATATGTATATATACATATGAAATACATTCATGAAATTCATATACATATGAACATGAAATATACATATGAAATATGTATATTTCAATCACTGTGAAAACTGTATGAAGCAATATGCTAAAAAAAGAAAAAACACTAGGGGCGCCTGGGTGGCTCAGTTGGTTGAGCGTCCAACTTCGGCTCGGGTCATATCTCGCAGTCTGTGAGTTCGAGGCCCGCATCGGGCTCTGTGCTGACAGCCTGGAGCCTGCTTTGGATTCTGTGTCTCCCTCTCTCTCTGCCCCTCATGCTTATGCTCTGTCTCTCTCTCTCTCTCTGTCAAAAATAAATAAACATTAAAAAAATTTTTTTTTAAAGAAAAAACACTATACGCAAAACTAGATCAATCCTAAACATCGTTGAAATAACACACAGGTAGTTTAGAAAAGAGAAAGCATGGAAACAAACAGAAAACAAATAACAAAAACTAGAACACTTAAGCCCCAGTATATCAATAATTACCATAAATGTAAAAGGTCTAGACTGACACTAGTAAAAAGGGTGGAGTCAAGAATGCTGAAATTTCACCTCTCCATAAAAGCAATGAGAACACAGGCAAAATGGTCAGAATCAACTTTGTTAGAACTCTGAAAATTAACCGAAGGCTTGTTAACTGCCTCAGAGCACTTATTTAAGAAAAAAGGCAGACACAGTGAGACAGTGAGTTTTCTAGCATTTTCCTTTACCCCAGTATCATCTCCCACTCCCAAACTCAGAGTCTTGAAAGTGATAGCCTGCATTCTTAGTTCTGGAAAGAACAGAACCGACCTTATTCACAAAGAACTGTCATTATTTGATGTGTCTGGTGGCTCCCTGGAAAACTGGTTTGAAAGACTTGACTTTAGGGGCGCCTGGGTGGCTCAGTCGGTTGAGCGTCTGACTTCGGCTCAGGTCACGATCTCGCGGTCCGTGAGTTCGAGCCCCACGTCGGGCTCTGGGCTGATGGCTCAGAGCCTGGAGCCTGCTTCCGGTTCTGTGTCTCCCTCTCTCTCTGCCCCTCCCCCATTCATGCTCTCTCTGTCTCAAAAATAAATAAATGTTAAAAAAAAAAAATTAAAAAAAAATGAGTTAAAAAAAAAAAAAGACAGACTTGACTTTATTTCACTTGACTCAGAACTGACTGCTAAAGACCCTACGAGGGGCCATTTGTCAAAAAGAAAAAAATTACAGGCATATATTTTAGTCAGAGCTGCCTGAGGAGATAAATAACAGTTGAGGGAAAAAATAGATTAATCAAACAGCTTCAGAGGAAAGGCTGGAGAGTGAGATGTCCATATGGGCTTTGAAAAACTCTGACGCATTCACGCATGCAAAGAAACAAGGAAGTGTGACTCATACATGGGAAAAAATAATCAATAACAAGTGTTCTAGGGGAAGCCCATACATTGAATCTTGTAGACAAAGGCTTTAAATAAGCTATTTTATTTAAATAAGTCCAAACAAGGAAAGACACCATGTCTAAAGAACTAAAGAAGACAAAAATAAATAAAGAAGACAGAAGACACCCATGTCTATGTACTACCCAAAGTGATCTACAGATACAATGCAATCTTTATCCAAGTTCCAGCAATTAAAAAAAAAAAAAAAGAAATATGCATTCTAAATTTCATATGGAATCCTAAGAAACCCTGAACCACCAAAAATAATCTCAAAAAAGAGCAAAGTTGGAAGCCTCATACTTTCTGATTTTAGAACTTGCTACAGAGCTACAAAGCAGTGCATTACTAACATCACAGACTTATAGACCAATTGAACAGAATAGAAAGCCCAGAAAGGTATCCTCATGTGTATGCTCGGGTGATTTTTGACAAGGGTGTCAAGACTGTTCAATGGCGGAAAGAATCGTTTTCTCAATAAATGGTGTGGGGAAAACTGGATATCGATATGCAAAACAGAAAAATTAAGTTAGCCCTACCTTTTACATATGCAAAAATTCAAAACTGATGAAATACCTAAGTATAGGAACTAGAACTACGAAATTCTTGGAAGAAAACAGGGAGAAAGCTTCGTGACATTGGAATGTGCGATGATTGTTTTTGGATATGACAGCAAAAGCACAGATAACAATAGAAAAGTAGGTATGTTGGACTTGATCAAAATGCAAAACTTCTGTGCATCGAATTATTATTAAAAATTGAAAAGCTAACCCATGAAGTGAGAGAAAATATTTGCAAATCATGTATCTGGTAAGGATATTAATAAGGCATAGAGTAGTAATATCTGGATTATCTATAGAACTCCTACAACTCAACAGATCCCTGATTTAAAAATGGGCAAAGAGTGGGGCACCTGGCTGGCTTAGTTGGTTGAGCATCCGACTTCGGCTCAGGTCATGATCTCTCGGTTTGTGAGTTCGAGCCCTCTGTAGGGCTCTGTGCTGACAGCTCAGAGCCTGGAGCCTGCTTCAGATTCTGTGTCTCCCCGTCTCTCGGCCCCTCCCATGCTCATGCTTTGTTTGTCTCTCTTTGTCTCTCAATAATAAATAATCGTTAAAACATTTTTTTAAATAAAAAAATAAAAATAAAAATGCGCAGAGAACTTGAATGGACATTTTTCCAAAGAAGATACACAAATGACCAAGAGCACATGAAAAGAGGCTCAAAATCACAAATCAGTAGGGAGATACAAATCAAACCCACAATAAGCTATCACTTCATACCCATTAGGGTGGTTTTATTTTTATTACTTTTTTTTTTCAACTTTTGAAACAAAAGCGCCTACTCTCAAATGGTGGCCCTGTCTGTGTAGAGACACGCCTGTCCACATAACAGAAGTTGGATGGTGTGCGACTACATTCACTCTGAAAGCTCTGTGATGACACGTGGCGATGGTGATGACCTCATTGTGATGAAACGATCAAATGATGCCTTTTTTTCCCAGCGGCCCATCTCTGAGCTGAGTAGTTCAAATCTGATAGCGAGCGAGTTCTCAGATCTGTACTTAGTGTCTTCAAAGATGGGCAATCTGAATTGTTGCTCTGGTGATATGTTCATGAAGATCTTCTTAATGCTGCCTGCTACGAACCGGATAGTGAACTCTCCCTCAAACAATTTTTTCTCATCGTTTAAAATTTCCTCTCTTCAACTGGCCATACAGAGTTATAAATATGTTTTCTAGTTTTGTTTCATTCCTCAATTTCTATTTTTGGTTGTTCTACCAAGCTAGCCGCCTTGATTTTTTTTCCCCCTCCATTTAGAAAAATGGACTACATCCTATTGTATCCTGCAGCCCTTACTTGTCACCACTAGGTATTCCTAGGGGAAAACATACAACCATGTCTATTTTTTTAAACATAATTTATCGTCAAGTTGGCTAACATACAGCGTATACAGTGTGCTCTTGGTTTTGGGGGTAGATTCCGTGATTCATTGCTTATACACAACACCCAGTGCTCATCCCAGCAAGTGCCCTCCTCAATGCCCATCACCCATTTTCCCCTCTCCCCCACCCCCTCAGGATTTCATTTTTAAAAAATGAAAATAACAAGTGTTGGCAATGATAAGATTGGAACTTTATACACTGCTGACGGGAATGTAAAATGGTGCAGTCCTATGGAAAACAATATGGTGACTCCTCAGAAAGTTAAGCATAGCATTACCATATGATCCAGCAATTCCAATATACTTCAAAAAAAAAAAAAAAAAAAAAAAAAAAGCACGGATCCAAACAGATGTGTTTGTACACTCATGTTCATAGCAGTATTATTCACAACAGCCAAAAGGTGGGATAAACAAAATGTTATGTATACATACAATGGCATATTATTCAGTCTTAAAGAAGGATAGAAATTCTGACACATGCTACAACATGAATGAATCTTGAAGATATTATGGTAAGTGAATTAAGCCAGTCACAAGAGGACAAATGTTGTATGCTCCCACTTACATACTAGAGTAGTCAAACTCATAGAGACAAAAAGTAAAGTGATTACTTTTACTTTCAGGGGGTGGGGGGGTGGGGAGAAGGGGAGAAGGGGAGAGTGGGGAGGGGAGTTCGTGTTTAATGGGTACAGAGTTTGTCTACTGCTAATGCTATTCGAGTCAGGTGTAACTTTTTGACCTAGCTGTTCAGTGGCCAGATCCAAAATGAGAAGTGAACGTGACTGCCTTGCCGTGCATAGAAGATACTCATCCTCAGGCTGCCATAGCTAATATTTCTATTCCCAATGCTGACTTAATACAGTTCACTAATAAACCCATATGAGAGACACATGGGGAAATATAAAAGCATATTATACAATAGTCACTCCTCACGAGATTTTAGAGGCTATGTTGTCACAAACATAAAATCAGCCAACCAGCCGCACTCATAGCTGTAAATGCGAGCTCTACATTAGCCACCGGTCTTAAAGTGAATACCTCTACTGACAGTAAATATGTGTGTGAGGCCTGCATACTATTTGGATGAAGAAAGTCTTTCGAATATCGGCGAGTACTAAAATATCACATGGAAACGGATTGCTAGTTTATTAGAGTCATTGCAGTTGCCCCAACAATTTATGTAATTCCTTGTAGAACTTATACCAGATGAGACGAGCTATCTGAAGGAAATGAATTTGCACAAAAGTGTCTACTAAGGTTTGGACTGGGGAAATTGAAGTTTTGTTACTTCTGTCCAGGGACTCCTATTCACAGTTTCAGATATGTGCAACTCCCCCAGATTGGAAAACTGGAAATCAAGGAGAGCTAAGAAAAGCACCATAGGAATATGGGGATTACCCCATGAGATTATTCCCATACCCCAATTCTACGCATACATGGCTTTTCATGCCTTCTAACCAGCAATATCATTCAAACAAAATGAATACACTGAAAGCCTTGGAATTATACCACCCCTGTAGAAGGACCAAATCAGTAAGTAATACAAACATGTGCCGTTTGTCAGATAATTACATGCAACAGCTAAATTACATCAAGGAAGCCCACTGAGGCCCACATTACCTAGGACCTGGTGATAGCTGAATATTGTAGAAGTTCTGCCATCAGAAGGTAATAAATACCGTTCAGTAATAGTATATATGGTTTCTAGAACGCCAGGAGTGTTGCCATTGGTTAAAGCAGATGCTCAAATAATAAGCAAAACCTTACTGAATTTATCATCCCAATCTTTGGAATTCCTAAACATCTAGAATCCAGAAGATGAAGTCACTCTACTTCTATGGTAAATCAGAGGATCTGTAAGAACTTACAAACACCAATAACTTATCACGCTCCTTATCAGCCCCAGTTTTCCAGAGAAGTAGAATACATGAACCTTACCCTAAAGAATTCTTTGGCAAAATTATATCAAACCGCTAGTTTATGGTGATCAACAGCCTTACCTGTTTCTGTGAAAATTAAGGCTAACTCCCATTTGCAAGTATGGTATTTCTCCCTTTGAGTTAAGGTTTGGAAGGTCGATGAATTTAGAGGTTAAGGATAACCCCTCACCTGATAAAATGGAAAGAAAACACTTCAGATAGAAAAGATCTGCTTGTTTCCCTAGGCTCATTCCGCCATCGTGTGGCCAGATGTATACACAGTCCCTTAAAAATGAGTTTATCCTGTTTATAACCTAGCAATCTTTAGTCTCCATATTTAAGGCCTCTAGGAGAACCAAATGAACTGTATTTCTTAGTATTACTGCTGCTAATATGAATCAACTTTACTTGAACATAGTGGCCTTTACCATTCTGGAAAATATTTACAGAGGGGCCAAAAGGACCAGGATCGAACTCAAAGAGCCATTAAGTACTAGTTTAGAAAGAATCAGAACCAGGACTGGAATTACAAACTCTTATCCTATAGAAATACTCATCAACAACTTAATACGTTGGGGCAATTGTGGAAACATATCATTCAAAGGTAAACAGGATGGAATCATAGTCGACCACAGGAGTAGCAGTAGGAACAAAACTAGAATGAAATTGAGGCAGAATTTGGAATTGGACAGCTTGAAATGAAGTTCTGTGGCAACAAAATATGGCTAAAGAACCGCCCCAAGCCCTCAGCTGTAAAACCGAAACAACTAGCTATTCAACAATCACAGGATACACTTGTTGGTGCTGAACTACGGGATTGTACCTGCTTATGGAAACAACTGGTATTGGGCATGGAGCTGTCTATGGAAAGATTACAGGATAATGTAAAAAGGTTGGTCATACCATAGATACGAGAGCGGAAAGTTGGGATTTGCAGACTGAAACTACTGAAAGCTGAACCAATGTAACTAATTAGACTAAAGGAGGGAAGTTTTCTCCTACGCTGATGTGGAAGAAGTGTGTTCGATGGATGCCTGTCGTTCAAGGACGTGGGGACACAGAAGACAGGCGCTATAATCCAAATGTTACTGTTGATACTGAAAATGTTAGAAATGGCAGATTGGGCATATTTGTCCCCAGGATTTAGAACAAACAGCCCATTTTCTTACACTAATATTTTTATAGGTACCCTCTAATGAGCACCTCATAATCAAATTTTAATGATCAGTAATATAAAATATTGTGTCATTTCGGAAGGATCACTTGGGAAGATGAGACTATTTCTGTGGGCAGTGATTTAACTTGTAGGAATAATTGATGGATATTGACCGGAAATATATTGGCCCATGCAAGAAAAATGTCTACAGAAAGCTTTAGACAACTGAGTCCCACATGTTGATGGTACATTAGGTAAGTTGGGTTAAGCTAAAAGGAGAGCTGACGAATAACTCTCACACTGTAGAGCATTTAGAAAACCAAGCTACTAAAACTAATCAACAGTTTGATAAAGCAGAATTCTTTGTTTTTTTAACTTTTAATGTTTATTTATTTTTGCGAGAGAGAGCAGGGGAGGGGAATTGAGACAGGGAGACACAGAATCCAAAGCAGACTCCAGGCTCTGAGCTGCCAGGCATCCCCGATAAAGGAGAATTCTTATGCATAGATAATCAAGAATCTGCTTTAAGGGGGCGCCTGGGCGGCTCAGTCGGTTAAGCGGCCCACTCTTGATTTCATCTCAGGTCATGATCTCAGAGTTCGTGAGTTTGAACCCTGCATGGGCACTGTGCTCACAGCGCAGAGCCTGCTTCAGATCCTGTCTCCCTCACTCTGCCCCTCCCCTGCTTGCTGTCATTCTCTGTCTCAAAAATAAATAAATGCTAAAAAATAAATAAAAATAAAAATTATTTTTAAAAAAATTTTAAAAAGACAGGGCGCCTCGGTGGCTCAGTCGGTTAAGCAGCTGACTTCAGCTCAGGGCATGATCTCGCGGTTTGTGACTTGAAGCCCCACATCGGGCTCACTGCCGTCAGTAGAGTCTGCCTCGGATCCTCTGTCTCCTTCTCTCTCTGCCCCTCCCCCCCAAAATAAATAGATATTTAAAAAATTTTTTTAAATTAAAAAAAGAATCTACCTTAACTATACATTGTTAAAATGATATTTTCAAAGGCTATTTACCTAAAACCAGTATTCTCTTAATTTTTAAAAATCATCCTATCATAATATTAATTATGGCTTTAGTATGTATACTTCTTTGGGCTTGTTGGATATATAGAATATTAATTAACAGTCCAAAGAGAAATCAACACTACAGTGCAAATTGTATGGAGAATCTGCTACTACAAAACAGTATCAAAAGAAGAAATAAGGGGCACCTGGGTGGCTCAGTCGGTTAAGCGTCCGACTTCAGCTCAGGTCACGATCTCGCGGTCTGTGAGTTCGAGCCCCGCGTCGGGCTCTGGACTGATGGCTCAGAGCCTGGAGCCTGCTTCCGATTCTGTGTCTCCCTCTCTCTCTGCCCCTCCCCCGTTCATGCTCTGTTTCTCTCTGTCTCAAAAATAAATAAAATAATAATAATAATAAAAAAAAAAGAAGAAATGATTGTAGGGAAACTGAGTTTAATAGACCCTTACTGGGGTATGTTGAAACATGGGACTAATCTTATGTGCCACATACGCTGTCAGGAGCAAACCCAAGAGGTAATAGAAAGAATCATAAAGAATAGAACATCAAAGCAAGACTGGTTAGGAATTATAAAAAACAGGATGTGATGGTAAACTCAGTGTAAATACCAATGCAAATTGGATATCTGCTGTTTACTAAAAGTAAACCATGGTTTAGCTTAAGTATTTTTATTATTCTATTTACCCTTCTATTAGATTGTCCACAAGAAATCATTATTTTCTTAGCTGTGCCACTAAAATTTAAAATATACATGCTTGGGGCGCCTGGGTGGCGCAGTCGGTTAAGCGTCCGACTTCAGCCAGGTCGCGATCTCTCGGTCCGTGAGTTCGAGCCCCGCGTCGGGCTCTGGGCTGATGGCTCGGAGCCTGGAGCCTGTTTCCGATTCTGTGTCTCCCTCTCTCTCTCTGCCCCTCCCCCGTTCATGCTCTGACTCTCTCTGTCCCAAAAATAAATAAACGTTCAAAAAAAAAAAATTTTAAAATATACATGCTTGAGTTATCAAAATATAGTATAAATTAGGAAGTTTACCATTTCTTAGAGAATGTAAGAGCTTTACAACAACTTAACCCATATGTCCCCTCCCAAATTATACCTTGTTTTGGTCATGTTTTTACGGTTTAAAACCATGTGGTATAAGTGGGGCCTGGGGGCTCAGTTGGCTAAGTGTCTGACTTCGGCTCAGGTCATGATCTCACAGTTCATGGGTTTGAGCCCCGCGTTGGGCTCTGTGCTGACAGCTTAGAGCCTGGAGCCTGCTTCGGATTCTGTGTCTCCCTCCCTTTCTGCCCCTCTCCTGCTCACATCTCTCTGTCTCTCAAAAACAAATAAACATTGAAAAAATGTTTTTTTAAAAAAAAACCAGGTGGTTTTAATATTACTGTTTTATATACCTACCGTTCATTCAGATTTGCTCACAACTTTTTCAATGAACTATCTTACCAAAGTGTGTATACTACATTCAGTGAAATACACAAATAAAAAATGTACAACACAGGAATTACCCCAAGGTGAATACACTGTGTAAACCCCACTTAGGTCAAGAAATATGATATTGTTTCCAACTCAGAAGCCCTGATTTTGTTCCTACCCTGTCACTGTCCACACAGCTCTCACCAAAGTTAATCACACTCCTGAATTTAATTCTGTCATAGATTCACTAATTGGATTTGCCTGCTTTTGAACTTTATATAAATGGAATCCTACATAACTAGGCTTTTGTGTCTGGTTCATCATTATGTTTGTGAGAGTCACATGGTGATAGGCCTTGGATATTTTCCAGTTCGGAGTCATTTATGAATAATACTACTATGAACACTATGATTTAAAAAACAATTTTTTTAATGTTTATTTATTTGTGAGACAGAGCATGAGCAAGGGGAGGGTCAGAGAGAGAGGGAGACACAGAATCAGAAACAGGCTCCAGGCTCTGAGCTGTCAGCACAGAGCCCGACACGGGGCTCGAATTCACGGACCGCGAGATCATGACCTGAGCCGAAGTCGGCTGCTCAACCGACTGAGCCACCCAGGCGCCCCTTTAAATGTTTTTTTAATGTTGATTTATTTTGGTGAGAGAGAGACAGAGCGTGAGTGGGGAGGGGCAGAGAGAGAGGGAGACACAGAATCCGAAACGGGCTCCAGGCTCTGAGCTGTCAGCACAGAGCCTGACGCGGGCCTCGAACTCACGGATGGCAAGATCATGACCCGAGCTGAAGTCGGACGCCCAACCGACTGAGCCGCCCAGGCGCCCCTGAATACTACTGTTCTTGCTCACATCTTTTTATGCACATATATAGGCATTTCTGTTGGAGAAATTGATAGGTCATAGATAAACATGTGATGACCTTTTCTACCTACAGTCAAATAGTTCCCAAAGTGGTCGTACCATTTTAAAACCTCCCACCAATATTTGATATTGTCAGTCTTTATTAATTTTAGCCATTCTGGTGTTCATGTGTAATGGTAGCTCATTGTGGTTTTAATTTGCACTTTTTCAATAACCAGTATGATTGAGAGCCTTTTCTTATGATCATTGATCATTTGCCTATTCTACTTTGTGAAATGTCTGTTCAAGACTTTGACCTTCTTTTCTCTTGCAGTATGGTCTGAATTTTTCTTAATGATTTGTAAGAAATGTTTATGGAGCTTGGATACAATATCTTTGTTGGTTATATGTTTTAAAAATAGCTTCCATGACTTTTCTTTTTTCTATCTTACTGACATCTTTTTGTTCAACAAGTGTTCCTAATTTTAATGAGGTCAAATCTGTCTCTTTTCCTTTATGGTTAGTATATTCTATGTCCTGTTAAAAATCTTTACTTATGTTTAAAAAAAAAATCTTTACTTATGTTAAGATCATAAACATATTCTCTTATGTTCCTTCTAGAAAGTTAGTAAGAAGGTTTTACATTCTTATTGAGATCTATAATCCATATGGAATTGATTTAGGTGGATGGCGTGAGATTTTTTTCAATATGGATATCCAATTGATAGCGTGCCATTTATTGAAAACATTATCCTTTCTCCCTTACTCTGCTGTGACATTTTTCTCAGAACTCCACTAGTCATGGATGACTAGGTCTATTTCTGGACTCTATTTTGTTTACTTAGTTCATTTATCTTTGCCTCAATGTCACACTTTCCTAATTACTGTAGCTTTATGATAAATCTTAAAATATCAGAATTTAAATCCTACGACTTTGTTCTTCAAGATTATCTTGATTATTCTTTGCCCATTTGTGTCTGCAAATCTTTGAATCAGCTTGTCAATGCACATAAAGAGAAAACACATGGGATTTTGATTGTGGTCACACTGAATCTACAGATCAATTCGGAGAATACTGACATCATATAGGAGGTGAGGTTTTACTCTTCTTGAATTGATCTCAATTTATTTGTTTCCCACATAGAAATCTTGACTTTCTTTGGCTTTGTTCCTAGTTACTTGATGTTTTTCTATTCCATTGTAAATGTGTCTTTTCTTTTACCTGTATTCTCTTTTTTTGGCAGAATTTTATGTGTGGGCGCATTGATTTAGATAACTTTTCTCAGAAAGGGAGAAAATACCTTGAGTAGCCCTAATGACTTTTTCCCCAGCTTTATTGAGATACAATTGATGTACAACTTTGTGTAAGTCTGAGGTGTAGAAGACGATGATTTGATACTCTTATATATTGTGGAAGGATTACCACTGTAGCATTAGCTAATGCCTCCATCCTGTCACATAGTTACCCTTTTTCTGTGGGGTAACATTTAAGATCTACTCCCCTAGTAACTTTCACGCCACATATACGATACTGTATTGTTAACTTTAGTCACCATGTTGTACATTAGATGTCCGGAACTTATTCATCTCATGACTCGGAGTTTATACCTTTGGACCACCGTCTCTCCATTTCCCCTCACCTGCCCTCAGAACCCTGGTAACTACCATTCTACCCTTGGTTTCTACTGTATACTCTTCCTTCACTTGCCAATTGTGGTTGATCTTGTAGCAAGAAAAGTTATTAAGCTTTCCTGTTAATTCTACTAATTTACTTGTAGATACTTCTTCATTTTCTGCAAAGGCATGGAGATAAGAATGAGCGCCTACCTCCCAGGACTACTGTGAGGATAATAAGGTTAATGATGACGATTGCTAGCAATAAATGAACACCTACTGTTTTTCAAGAGTTCTCCTCCTTCCAAAAGAACCACTTTCAAAAGTGGAATGAAACACAGGCTGTAGTGTCATATTGTCCTCAGCTTCTTGGATGTAAATGTAGCCAGAAAACCTAGAAGCTCAGGAGGATGAATTGCTGGCCCTGGTGAGTATTTATGACGGAAATGAATTTGCAAAACAAAACAAAACAAAACAAAAACAAAAACAAGAATCCCTCCAAGGTGGAGACGCCAGGATCTATTTAGACTTTTCACAAAATCTGAAGGCATTTTTGAGCGCTATTTGCTTCTGCAAACACTTAGACAACCTGCTGTAAGAACACCATGACAGTGTGGTCCTGTTTGCCTGGACGGAATTTCTTTCTTTCTTCTTTTCTTTTTTTTTTAATGTTTGTTTATTTTTGAGAGAGAGACAGAGACAGAGACAGAGGGCGAGCGGGGGGGAGGGCAGAGAGAGGGAGACACAGAATCCGAGGCAGGCTCCAGGCTCAGAACTGTCCATACAGAGGACGCGGGGCTCAAACTCACGAATCATGAGATCATGACCCGAGCGGAAATCCGAGGCTTCACCCACTGAGCCCCCCAGGCACCCTGCCCAGATGCAATTTCTTAAGGAAGAGACCCTAGTTGAATATTGTCTCTCCTTTTGACCTCAAGATGGGTTCTCAGAAAAAAGTGCAGAGGATAGCTCAAGCCTCTTTGGAGGACCTGCCAGACCTGATATAAACAAGAGGAAGTTGTGGGTGAGAGCCCCACACAGGATGTGGAATCACGGTTGAGTCTGAGCCAGGAAATCTTGGACTTGGATCAAGCTCAGCAGATAAAATGCTTGTTCCTGTGCAATATCTGTTTGTGTGAGAAGGTGGGTGGTGAATGAGTGAATGCATGTACTTTTGGAAGTGCAGGCATGCGTACTTCAAAGGCTGTCCGAAAGACTACTTTGAAATCCAGATCAGAGATGGCCAAGTTCAATGCCTCAACTGCCCAGGACCCAGGTGCCCTTTGGTGGCCACTCTGGGTCAGGTCAAAGAACTAGTAGAAGCAGAGTTATTTTCCCGTTATGATCGCCCTCCCCTCCAGCCACCGCGGACTCGATGGCAGATGTGATGTCATGTTGCCAGCTACCTGAAATGTGGGAGCCTGGCTGCACAATGGACATCTTCCCTGGCTGCAACTTTGCTTTCTGTACCTTGTTCAGGCTGACGCTACCATATGGGATCTCTCAACATAAGGTGACTGCAGAAAAATTAAGTTTTATGAAATGAGTACTTGCAAGCAGGCGAGGCCAATAAAAGACTTTTGGAACAGAGGTGTGGTAAGAAGGCACTGGAAGAGATGGAAAGTAAGAAGTGACGAGAAAAGAATTAAAAAACCTGCCCGTGTTGTGAGACTCCCATGGAGAAATTAGATGGATATAACAAGGTGGCGTGGATGCAATGTTTCTGTTGGGTTGAGTTCTTTCTCTAGAGCAGGCCCTTATGAACACTTCACTGATCCTGATTCCCCATGTCTTAACTGGTTGTAACAGTTAACACAGGCTGTGGATGTTAATGGAGATATTTGGGAAGATGAGATTGAAGACTAGTTACCTCCTACTGCGCAAGATGTGAAAGTGGAATAGTTTAGCTTAGTTTTATTAAATACGCAAAGTAACTTCGTAGAAGTTTTAGGGGGCCATTCATTCACTCTTCTTATGTAAAAGATATGGAAGAACAAGGTTTATATTTTCATATGGTATTACTTATTTAGGCACGTTCATACATTTTTCAATGAGCATAATTGGGAAAATTATAAGCCGTAAGTCTCAGCAAATGAAAACTGGATATCAAACCTAAATAGTACAGTGTGTCCCAAACTTTGAATAGTTAAAAATTAAATTTTTATTGGGTGAAGGGGAGTGGGAGATACAGGCTTCCAGTGAATTAATAAGTCACGGCAATAAAAGGTACAGCATAAAGAATACAGTCAATGTAATAGTGTTGTATGGGGACAGATGCACTTGTGCTGAGCACAGAATAATGTCTAAACTTGTCGAATCACTATGTTGTGCACCTGAAACTAACGTAACACTGTGTGTCAACTACATTCAAATAAAAATAAATAAATAAAAATTAAATATTTGTTTTCTTCCCCAAGCGTTAGGTAATGAGATGGGGTCATGAGTTAGACATATAGACCTGCTTGCCTCTGAGAAGCATCCCTCTAATATATTTTATGTGAGCCCCTTTGGTACTACTTAAAATGGAGGTGGGTAAGAAGCCTTATTCAAATTGTGCTGAGAACCTCATCTCATTTATTCCATGTTACGTCCCTTCCAACCTAGATTTCTGCTAAATTAGTTCTCTTTGGAGGGAGCCCTTTATTCTATAACTGACTGGATGGCCTAGCTTCATTTTGATCTACTGCTTTTCAGAATAGAAATTTATAGATAATTTTTAAAAATATTTTAATTTCCATAAAGACTGTGAGTCACTTCTTTATTTCTTAGTGGTGCATGGTCCCTGGTTTTGAGTCAAGTCTAGAATTTAATGAGAGAGGCTCAGAAGAAGTTCAATCCCATTCATCTTTCCTGGGAAGTAAAGCCTAGATTCGGAACAATTTGTCCCTTTGCTGTCTTTTGTTCTATATTCTCTCCCTTTAACCTCACCCTACCTTCTGTTGGTAAGGACAATTTTAATATTATTTCCAGCAGCACAAAGTTCCATTACCTCTGTTAGAATATGACAAAACCTATTATATTCTCGAGCTAAACTTTTTGTTATCTGCTTTTTTATCCTGTCTGCATCACTGTAGTTCCAATCTTAACTTTCTGAATTCTTTTTAAAAGTTGCTTTTTAATGAACTAAGGGATTTGGCTTCCTACTTTTTTTTACAATAGCTGCTTTTTTTGGGGGGGGGTAATTTGGGCCCAGTACTTAGATGTCTATTGGGGGTTTTGTTTGCTTTTTGAAAAATTGCCTTTCCTTATGGTTTGATGAGTGCCTTGGTAGCAAAATAAAGATTTTTTTGAGAATGAGAAGAATTCAGCCACATCCATGAACATGTTCTTTTTTCCTATCCCATCCCTGAAAATTGGGGAATCATTTTTTAACCATTTTATGTGTGTATATGCGAAGAATCAGCAAGAACTGTGTCTAAATTGTTAGCAAAGATGCTTAATCTTAAAAATAAAAACAATTTCTAAAAATTGTCATTAAAAAAAGACAGAACAGATGTAAGCTTTGCTCTATGGAAGCCACCAAACATCTCCATCTTTTTTCCCTGCTAGCAGAGAGGAGCTGAAGGAGGAGGGTCCTGGAAGCAGAGGGCAGACCTCTGTCTTGTTGAGGCTGGGTAGAGAATGCAGTGAGATTGTGACACCAAAGCAGGGAAGCATGGTCAACTTTCGTGAGTCCTTCCCGGGGTTGACCAGCAGGCCAGCTGCTGAGCAAGCTGCAGTTCAGGGTTATTTGGAGATCTATCAGAATTTAGAAGCACAGAACCCCTGGCACTGAGGTATTCATAATCCATCCTTGGGTAAAGCCAAAGAGAAACATTATTCCTTCCCTTTCCTGTACTTCACTTTTGCTTAAGCAAGCTCACTTTCCCCATTAAAAGAGAATCGCAGAAACTACGATAAAGAGGTGATGTTGCCTATTCACTTTGCGTTTACCCAATTTATTAGTTTGGGCACTGAGTATCTCTGTGTCCCTAGCAGCAGATGCAAGGCCAGATCTAGCCCAAGGGCTAGCAAATACAAATTAGTAAGTAGTGAGAAGGTTGGATTGTGGGGGACTTTGAACACCAGATTAATGAATTTGGATTTTAGGCATAGCCTACAAAGTCCTAACATCAAGGGGAAAAATGTAGTTCAGTGGAAAGAGCATGGGCTTTGGAGCCATATAGAGTGTGGAATGTGAGCCTTGGTCCTGCTGTTTAACAAGGGCCATAAAACAAAGGGCCCTTTGAGAGCAGTTGGATGTATTTTCTTATTCTTAACCAACTCAAACCAAAGCAACATTTATATAGTAACAGCCAAGCAAAATAGAAGACTGCATCAACAATTTATAAAAATTGACAAATGGTTTGGATATTACTAGAATGGTTAAGTGGGAAGACTGTGCTTCCACGTGATCATTGGTAACACGGAAAAATGCTTTTGATTTTCATGAGGTGACCTTATATCCAGCAAACCTGTTGAACTCTCTTCTGAATTCTCTTAGTTTGTTCTTTGATTGATTCTGTTGGTTTCTCCAGGTAAGGGGTTGTATCATCTGCAAGTAATGATGATTATATCTCCACCTTTTCCGTCCTTGCACCTATTTCTTATTTTTCCTAATAGCATGGGCCATGTTCTCCCTTGTTACAGTAAACATTTGCACTGTTTCCTTCCAGTTCTAAATGGAATGTATCCAAAATTCCTTGTTTAAATATAACATTCTCCCCAAGAGTTTGACCTTTAGTCTTTTTAGCATGTTTAGTAAGTTCTTTTCTTCTAATTTCTTAGGATCTTCTACTATAGTTAGTTTTTTTTTTTTAATTTTTTTTTTAACGTTTATTTATATTTGAGACAGAGAGACAGAGCATGAACGGGGGAGGGGCAGAGAGAGAGGGAGACACAGAATCGGAAGCAGGCTCCAGGCTCTGAGCCATCAGCCCAGAGCCCGATGCGGGGCTCGAACTCACGGACCGCGAGATCGTGACCCGGGCTGAAGTCGGACGCTCAACCGACTGAGCCACCCAGGCGCCCCTATAGTTAGTTTTTTTAATTTATAAAATACTTTCTCTGGATCATTTAAGGTAATCCTATAATCCTTTTCTGTTTATTAACAGAGAATTACATTGTTAGGTTTTCTGATATTATATCATCCTCACAATTTTAGATCTACCCTAATTAATCATAGTATATTTTTAACATATTCTTAAGTTTGATTATCTACAAATTTCATTTGGAATTCAAGCACATACATACAAAGGAAATATGGCCTATTGTTTTTCTGTTCTTTATCGTTGTCTGTGTTTGAAATCAAGATAATACCTCCTAAAATCATCTGGGCAGCTCTTACATTTCCTCTATTTTCTGGAACATCTTGTGTAAGACAGGAATTAATTGCTCCCTTAAAGTCTGCAAGATCTGAGATGACCATCTAACTCAACCATAATTAATGAATGTAAAAAGGACACATTTGAGAATAAAGGAAAGCATTATTAAGAATTATGCTAGGGCGAAAGAGTGTGAACAAGGATGGTTTTAAGCAAAACAAACTTGAACTCAGTGTTAATACTTTATGAGCATGAGACTTAGTGGGAGGAGAGCCTTCTGAGCACCATGCCAATGTCTTCATGCTTGGTTGATCTATTCAGGTTTATATTTCTTCCATTACTACTCTTGATAGATTGCTTTTCTTTGAAGTATTTTTAAAATTTATTATGCATTTTTGTTCATCCTAGAACAAAGTGTTCTGGAAAGCTGGCCTGCCCAAACCATCGTATGTGATTTTTATATCCCTTCAACCTCTTTCGATCTAGCACGGTCCCCGTTTTGTCACACACTGACTTGTTGAAGGCACTGGGCCCATTGTTCTTATGGTGACCCCTCCTCTGTTTTGTCTGGTATTCCTCAGCCTGTTCACCAATATATCACATCAATATGAGGTTGGTTCTAATGGTTTTATTGAGTCAAAGTAATATTTGTTGCAAAAATGCCTCAGAGGCGAAGCTATGTTCTTGATATTGCAACACGTCAGGGATCACTTAATCTCTGCCTGTCACTCAGTCTTCAGATTCACAACCGGATTAAAGTGATGAGTGTCTGATCTTTTTATCGGACAGTGCTGGTTTCCCCTTTTATATTGCAATTAATCCATATGTGCTACTTTTCCTATACAAATGTGTCATCCCATGTCAATCATACACCTAATGGATTTAACACGAATTATAGTCCTTGCCTGAGTCAATAAACTCCTTAGGATTTTCAGGATACAACTCAGTAAAATAGAACTTTCCCTCATCAACTAGAGCTATTTGATAACTAGAAATATAGCTCCTACTGGAGAGGCAGGATGACTACATAATGCATTCAAATTAGTTACTGGTGTTCAAAGTAAGAAGTTTGCTTTGTGGCTGCCTCAAAGGGTGACATATGAGTCTTTCTGGTTATCCATCCTCTGAGTATCATTAGGCAATGATGTCTTTTCATTGATTCAGTGTATTTCAATCCATTATATTTGGCATGATGTTTGACGCCCAGATTATCATCACTTTAGGAAGCAGACATTTCTTCCAGCAGGATCTTGTGTCCTTTTACATGCCTCATACTTTTTAAAATATTGAAATAAAACTATAATATTTATTTTATTTTTTTTTTCAACGTTTATTTATTTTTGGGACAGAGAGAGACAGAGCATGAACGGGGGAGGGGCAGAGAGAGAGGGAGACACAGAATCGGAAACAGGCTCCAGGCTCCGAGCCATCAGCCCAGAGCCCGACGCGGGGCTCGAACTCACGGACCGCGAGATCGTGACCTGGCTGAAGTCGGACGCTTAACCGACTGCGCCACCCAGGCGCCCCTGAAATAAAACTATAAATATTTATTAGTGTTTTAAATAAGTTCAAATAAGAGGTATGATAACTAGTGCAATTTCAAAATAGTGATGAGCATAAGTGATATCTCAGCATATCATACAACATCTTTAATATATGATTATTTTTCTTTCTTTTGGTGGTAAAGTCAGAGGAATAACTAATACTAGTGAATTTATTGTCCACATTCATAAATCAAGGAAATGCTTAAATTTCAATTAGAGCTTTTTTGACAATAAAGACATTATTTCTTCATTCATGTATATATAGCCCTCAACTTATGAACATGTACTAGTGGGAAAAGCTTTGGCCTCGCAGTGAAAACAAATGGTTTGGCAATCTAGGGCTGCCTCAGTCTCTATCCCAGCTTCATTGAGATACAACGGACATATAGCATTGTATTCGCTTAAGGAGTAAAACGTAATGATTTGATATATGTATATATTGCAAAATAATTACCACAATAAGTTTAGTTAACATCCATCACCTCACAGACACAATTTTTTTTCTTGTGAGGAGAACTTTTAAGATTCACTCTCTTAGCAACTTTCAAGTGTACAATACTCTGTTGTTAACTATAGTCACTCTGCTCTACATTAGGTCCCCAGAACTTATTTATCTTATAACTGGAAGTTTGAACCTTTTGACCACCTTTACCCATTTTCTCCACCTGCACCCTCCACTCCTGGTAACCACCAATCTGTTCCCTGTTTCTGTAAGTCCAGTTTAGATTCTACATATGAATGAGATCATACAGTACTTATCTTTGTCTGACTTAGTTCACTTAGCATGATGCCTTCAAGATTTCTCCATGTTGTTGCAAATGGCAGGACTTCCTCCTTTTTATGGCAGAATAATATTCCAAATATATATTGGAATATTATTACATGTAGTATAACATAATATTATATATATGTATGCCATATATATATATATATATATATATATATATATATATATATAT
>NW_024412427.1:13906473-13913985 GCF_014898765.1 Herpailurus yagouaroundi | reverse complement strand
ATATATATATATATATATATATATATATATATATATATATATCTCACATTTGTTCATCCATTGATGGACACTTAGGTGGTTTCCAAGTCTTAACTATTGTAAATAATGCCATAATGACCTGTTATTTTTTAAAACTTCCATGATCTCGGGGCGCCTGGGTGGCGCAGTCGGTTAAGCGTCCGACTTCAGCCAGGTCACGATCTCGCGGTCCGTGAGTTCGAGCCCCGCGTCAGGTTCTGGGCTGATGGCTCAGAGCCTGGAGCCTGTTTCCAATTCTGTGTCTCCCTCTCTCTCTGCCCCTCCCCCGTTCATGCTCTGTCTCTCTCTGTCCCAAAAATAAATAAACGTTTAAAAACTTCCATGATCTCAGCACAAGAAAATATCCTTTGCTCACCTTGTATGTTCCCAGCACTAGATAAAGATTCAGCTGTTTCTCTAAAATGCCTAGATTCCTTTTAGTAAAGAGCTGACTTCGAGGCCAACATCTGGGCATTAGGCTCACTGCCAATAGGATGCTATTGTTTCTGGTAATTTCAGTTGATAAAACTAAAAGAGTTAGATTTTTTTTTTTTAAGGAAAAGATTTTTTTTGAAGTAAACTCTACCCCCAAAGTGAGGGTCTAACTCACCTGCCCCATGATCCCAAGATCAGGAGTCACATGCTCTACCAACTAAGCCAGCCAGGTACCCCTAAAAGAGTTATATTTTAAATGCCTATGAGGTTTTTGGATATTTTTTTGTAGCCACTTACATTTGGATCTCTAGAGCCCTCCAAAAAGCCATATCATTCAATAAGAAAAGCAAATAAAAGTAGCCCCTAATTCATCCCTACAACATAATCAGAAGAGAGACTCAGATGTTATTAATCCATTGAAATGTGTTGAGATTTTCCCAGTATGTCATGATATTTTATAAATGTTCTGTCTATACTTGAAAATAATATTGTTAGGATGTGGTGTTCTACATGTGTATATTAGCTCTATCTTATTAAGTAGTACTTATTAACTTGATTGTTTATAATATCAATTACTGAGAAAGGTGGTTTTTAAATCTCTCACTTTAATTGTAGATTCATCAATTTCCATATTTCTGATTATTTTTATACACATATATCCCTATGGTGTATTATTAGATACAAGAATATGTTTGAAAACATATTTTGCCATGCAGTGATCCTTTGTACCTCAGCAATGCTTTTTCCCTCGAAATCTATTTTTTCTAATACTAATTGAGCTAAAAAAGCTTTCTTTGGCTTAGTATTCACTTGGAAATCTTTGTGTCTTCTTTTCCTTTCAATCTTTCTTTACCTTTTCATATCAAATACGCATCTCCTAATTTATACACAAATTTAATTCTATCTTGTTTGCTTTCGGTTCCCCCAAAGAGTATTGTTGTGTTTTCTAAGTGAATGATTGCTTATATTTGCCACGTATTTTATAAATATCATACTTTTTGTCCTTCCGGAATCTCAGACCTTCTGCCTGAAGCATGTCCTTTAGAATGCCCTTTCATGAGACCTTATTACAGCAAATTTTTCCCATTTTTGCTTGTCTAAAAATGTCTACAGTACATCTTCATTCTTAAATACCAACTTCACTACATACGGATTATGTGTGATGGCTATTGTAGTTTCAGCATTGCCTGTGACCTACTAAATGCCCTTCAGAGGGTCACTTTCCTCTCTGGGGCCCAGTTTTACTGTGTTTCATCTTCTTCACAAGAAGATGACAGTAATGTTGGTCATTACTGTCATACTGAAGCCTGGCATGAAAAAAAAAATGCAACCAAGTAAATGAGGATCTAATTGGTTTTATTAAGCAATTAATGAATCAAGCAATCCCATCTAGCAAATAGAAGGGAGCTCTGAGGAGTTGTACAAAATGGAAGGCTTTTATAGGAAAGAATGTAGGGCAAGGAAGTTATTAGCAAAAGAAAAGAAAGGATTGTTGTAGGCTATCCCTTTCTGTGGGGAGTGGGGGAGAACTAGGGGTCTTATCATGCAGATTACCTCATCTTCCTTTGTGTTGGTGGTGTGTGTGTGTTTATGTGGAGGGGTGGGGGTGGTTTAGGGATGGAGAGGGCCTTGTGACAGATGACCTCATTGGTGCTGACAAAAAAATTCCTGACTGACTAGTTAAGACTGCATTTCTGTGGCAGGCTGAAACTGCCATTATGTTAGTATGATAGTAATGGTGGCCATTCCAAAATAACCATTGAGCAATGGCCATTTCCAATAAGCAGAGAGTTGAGGAGGGGCTAGGAAAGAAGAGAAAGGAAAGGAGAGGGTGGGAGAATGGTTATGTTGACTCTGAATAGTGGAAGGCTGTGAGAAACTTCCCCCAAGGTGCTCTTCTGGAAATGCTTCAAGAGGCGCCTCCTCTGAACCTACCAGCCCTGTTTCTTCTTCTACCCAACCTCCAAATTCTTATGCTTGAATCAGTCAGTGCCTGTGAAGTTCCCACCCAAGTAATTTAGGAAATTATGGGGAAAAGCCACTAGACACTTTTCATTCTGAGGAGGTAATTGAATTCCATTCCAGTAGACCCAGATTCACCCCAGTTACATGGATCCACTTAGGATAAGGCCAATCAAGACCCAGGTTCAACCCAAGTGCAAACGAATCCTCGGTTCTGATCACTCACACCATCACTCAGACTAAGCCAAAGGTCAGACTCAATCCTAAATTCAACTTCCAACCCCACTCTACCCTGGGTCTACTCAGATTTAGCCTTAAGCTAACCACAACCTAACTGTACCACCAATAGCCCCAACATAGCCCATTACCCTGCCTAATTCCCACACGTAGGTTCATCTGGCCTTAAATTTCATCCTCTATCCAGACCATCCAAATCATTAACTTCCCTACTACAACTGTCCACCTAAGAGTAGTCCTGAACCCTCTTCCCAATATCTCCCCCACTGTTCACCCCAATCCATCTGTCCATGTCCAGAGCAGTCCCTCAGAGATCCCCAACTTGGACAACTTGGACCAAGTCTCTCCCCAACTTGGACTCAGTCTCTTTACCCTAGCCCTTCATCTAAGTGCATATTGTATCAGTCTTGTATCAGTCAGAGCCCTATCACTTGTTTTTACAGAAGGAATTTAATACTTAAACATACCATGACTGTTAATATTAACTAATTTAATATTAACTTTAATATAAAGAATCACGAACGAGGCATTTAAGAACTGAAAAAATTAGGACACAAAGTTGTCACAGAGATAGGAACTTCAGGAATCAGCCACTATGGCTGGGGCAACAAGAAAAGAGATGGAAAGTATTAAAACTTAGGAACTTGGAGGAAGGGGCCCATCGAGCTGAAACCCAGACTTCTGAGCAAAGAGCTCTGCTCAGCGAGAGAGAGCTGCTTTCTCCGTGAGGCACAATGAAGCTGGCTCTGTAAATACTCGAATATTGCAGATTGGACCCAGCTACGGCTAAGGAAATGCACTGCCGATGCCAGAGTGAAGAAAGAGCAAGGCTGGGCAGTGCTGGTGGCGAGGACGGGAAACCCTTAGGAAGCAAACGGGATGTGGGCGCTTTCCTCCCCGAGCCTCGCAGTGTCCCTCTAGCACCCCCTATTGGCAGAGCCTAATGAAGCGACTGCAAAGAAAGACTGCGTTGCGCAGGGCGCTGGCGTCAGCGTTACAAAAAGGGCCACGGTCGGTTGGATTTGGAGCTGAGACAACAGGTAACAGCATAATAAGTGGCCCACGTATCAGTGCCAGCCTGGACTTAAGACCCCTGCCTGAGCCTCCTACCATTCGAGCACTGCAGCCCCAGTCTCTTAAATCTACCTTGGCAGAAAAGGGCCGGAAAGAGATATTGACAAGAAATGAACATGGGGGCAAATTTACCAAGATGCCTGAAACCAGTGTCAAAGAGAAACCCACAGACCCCAAAATGGAATCTCTTCTGCTAAGCCACGTCACCAAACCAGGGCTCAATACCTAACCTAATGGCAGTTTCAGCCTCCCCCAGAAATGCAGTCTTAACTAGTCAGTCTGGAATTTTTTTTGTCAGCACCAATGAAGTCATCTGTCACAGGGCCCTCTCCATCCCTAACCCGCCACCCCTACCCCATTCAAAGTTTTATCTGCATGATAAAACCCCTTGTTCTCCCCCACTCCCCACAAAAAGGGATATAGCCTACAAAGGTCCTCTCTTTTCTTTTGCTAATAACTTCCTTGCCCTACACTCTTCCCTATAAAAACCTGTTTTGTACAACTCCTCAGAGCTCCCTTCTATTTGCTAGATGGGATGTCATAAATTGCTTAATAAAACCAATTAGATCCTCAGATTTACTTGGCTGGGTTTTGTTTTTTCATGCCAGGCTACAGTTGTTGGCTATCCTCATGTAAGTTCGGTATCCTAAAACAAGGCCAGGACCACAGCACCCCTGAGAGTCCTCCATTATCTGAGTTCTGTGGACCAGAGATCAGGATACGAAGCTCCGTGGCTGCAGGGTTCCAGAAGTGGGTGGCTAGTTCATGAAGGATGGAAAACTGTTTTTGCGGCAGGGCTGAGCTCTGACAATGTTAGCCAAAGCAGGGTGGTTTTTAGTCAGCCATGTAGACAGGGAGCGAACTTGCCTGAAGTTGACCTAGCGGGCTGACAACATTTAACACATGTCCCAGCCAGACACAGAGTGAGTTAGTGGATACTGGCCAGCACCCATAACAAAAGTGGGCCTTCCCTCCTAGTAAGACAAACGGGCAAATTCCAACCCCTGGCCCTTGTGTGCAAGACACATTGGGTTTGTTTTTTTAAGAAAAGGAAACTTTAAGATAATTAACTATCCGTGTCCTCTTGGCTCCCATGGGCACGAAGAAGGCGGAGAGGTGGGAATAAAAACAGAGGGAACAAAGGAAGCAAGGGAAAGAGGAAACTGAGAAGGTCAATCAGTATTTATCAAGCAACTAGTTTGTGTCAGGCTCTGTTCTAAACAACAATTGGTGCAATAGTTACAGATAGAGATAAGGAAATGGAAGTTCCAACCCGGTTGTTAACTTTCCCAAGGACATCAGTGGCTGAGAACCGGGAGGAGAACGCAGAATTATCTGAAGTCTTAAACAAAGTCCATTTTCCTTTTCTTTTTTTTTAATTTTTTTTTTTTAACGTTTATTTATTTTTGAGACAGAGAGAGACAGAGCATGAACGGGGGAGGGTCAGAGAGAGAGGGAGACACAGAATCGGAAACAGGCTCCAGGCTCTGAGCCATCAGCCCAGAGCCCGACGCGGGGCTCAAACTCACGGACCGCGAGATCATGACCTGAGCTGAAGTCGGACGCTTAACCGACTGAGCCACCCAGGCGCCCCAACAAAGTCCATTTTCTTCACAGACACTGGGTGGCATGGAAGCCAGTAGAAGAGATATTTATCAAATGATATTGTTGAATCAATATTTTCTTAACAGCCACTATTAATTTAAACATAGCCAGTTTTGGGTTTAGATGAGAAACCTGGGGGGTTGTTTTCCTCATTTGTTTCATCTCATGAGAGGAGTTGGAAGATCCAGTGATCCCCTGGGGCATTTTATCTGTAAGGGAAGATAAAATATGACAAGTATAATAAATAGGGCAACCAATTGGAATCACAGACCTCAAGGAAGTTACAGCTAATTTCTTGGGGCATAATGATAAAGCCTGGGTGGTTTACAAAACTGCTTTGTTAGGATTAATCTTCATCAGAATGGTTTTATCAAATTGGATCTTGTCTCCTTCCCTAGCAGACTGCATGGGAGGAGGGAACATTTTCTTCTTATCTTGTTGAAATTTATTTCACCAACAGTGAGTAAGAGTTAGAGTTTGAGGACAGGTGCTGGAATCTCAATGAGTAATAAGAGGGAGAAGGAGAAGCCAGTTCAAAACTTCCAGACAGACGAAGAGAGTTTTTAACAAATAAGATATGGAGCTTGTAATGTTTTACACATAAAATTCTCCTCTTTATTTCCATTAAGTGACACTTCAGATTTGAGGTTTCAGAAGATGCCTTAGCCCCTTTTTCCAGGAGATCTTTTTCTAGAATGCACTACCCCTTTTTTTTCTTTTTTCTTTTTTCTTGTCTTTGTTTGTTTGTTTGTTTGTTTGTTTGTTTCTTCCTAGTAAATTCTACCCCAAACATGGGGCTGGAACTCACAACCCTAAGATCAAGAGTCGCATGCTGTCCTGACTGAGCTAGCCAGGCACCTCTAGAATGCACCACCCTTTAATATTGTCCACATGAGAACATTTCCTGTGTGTGAGTTAGGGCTGCAAATTATGCAACATTCCATAATTATCACTGCTAAATATAAATGGTTTCTTCCCGCACCATTATTATACTGTACTTAAAAAAATGTTTAAATTAAATTTAATTATTTTAATAGGCTCTTTGCCCAATGTGGGGCTTGAATTCACAACCCCTAGATCAAGAGTCATGTGCTCAATGGACTGAGACAGCCAGGGGCCCTTATATGTACATTTTAAAGTCAAGAAAACACAAGCTGAAGGATTTTTTTAATTCCTTTTTTTTTTCATATCCAAATACTCAGAAACCTTCTTTAAAAAAATGTTTATTTATTTTTGAGAGACACAGAGAGACAGAATGTGAGCGGGTGAGGGGCAGAGAGAGAGGGAGACACAGAATCTGAAGCAGGTTCCAGGCTCAAAGCTGTCAGCACAGAGCCCCACGTGGGGCTCGAACCCACAAACCGTGAGATCATGACCTGAGCTGAAGTCAGACACTTAACCAACTGAGCCATCCAGACGCCCCAGAAACCTTCTATATATATACTTTTCTTTTACCAGACCTCCTCCCTCAGGGCCCCTTCACACTTCTTTCTCCTTAACTTTCCCTTTTATTCACTCAGACCTTTCTGAAACTTCTTAATTGTCCCTTAATCAGATGATAACGTCACTTTTATATATGAATTTTTACAAGAGATCAGTTAATGTCAAGCCTGCATCCTCCTTCCAAGTCGCCCATTTTAGTTAAGGATTTATCAACTGGGACTTCAAAGCCAGCCACCTTTCATCTGCAAGACTGATAGTTCCTCAGTCCAGCCAACAAACTATTATTTAATAAATCATTGCATGCATTTGAAAAGAACATAGAGTCTAATCTTTGAGAATCAATTTCTGTTCTCAGGCTCCTTCCAGTTCTTGGACAGCATAGGTCTTTTTTTTTTTTTTTTTAAGTTTATTATTTTTGAGGCGGGATACAGAGAGAGGGGAACAGAGGATCCCAAGCGTGCTCCCCACTGACAGCAGAAAGCCCAGGGCAGAGCTCCAACTCATACAGCGAGATCGTGACTTAGGCTGAATTTGGATGCTAACAGACTGAGCCTCCCAGGTGTCCCAGGACAGCAGAGGTCCTGACTACCCACAGTTTTTTCAGCGTGTCCGTTAGACTTATACCTGGTCAACATCCAGAGGTGTCCAGAAAGGCCTCCAACTATAGAATATCTCTCACTGTGGTGCCCCAGCTAGAATCCCCATCAGGACTTTACTCCCCTGGTTGCCAGGAGAGCT